>NC_073406.1:375000-632500 GCF_028641065.1 Leucoraja erinaceus | reverse complement strand
AATTCACTTTCTGTTCTTGCCCTGACCTGTGATTCTTGCTGAGACTCAGCTACACACACTGTGACTAGCATGAGAAGCAAGTGTCAGAATCACAGTCAGCTTCGAGTTGTGGCAGGCTGATTGATGCTGGAACTGCCTCTCTGACATTCTTCTCATTATTCAAAATAAATACTCAGTACCAACCTGATCTCCCGGTGGCTCAGCACTTCAACTCCCCCTCCCATTCCCAATCCGACCTTTCTGTCCTGGGCCTCCTCCATGGCCAGAGTGAGGACCACCCTAAATTGGAGGAGCAGCACCTCATATTTCACTTGGGCAGTTTGCACCCCAGCGGTATGAACATTGACCTCTAATTTCAGGTAGTCCCTGCTTTCTCCTCCCCTTCTCAGCTCTCCCTCTGCCCTTTGGCTCCACCTCTTCCTTTCTTCCTCCTGCCCCCCCCCCCCCCACCCTCACCCTCACCTTCACATCAGTCTGAAGAAGGGTTTCAACCCGAAACGTTGCCTATATCCTACGCTCCATAGATGCTGCCTCACCCGCTGAGTTTCTCCACCATTTTTGTCTACACTCGGTTTCTTAAAATTATTTTCAGAGATAAGCTCTAGAAAAAAATATAGTGGTAAAAAGTGATTATCATTGGGACTTTACAGAGCAAAATTCATTTATTTTAAATCAGGCCTAATATATAATGCTAGATGCCTATATCTATATATTACACTTATTAGATTGGGCATGTAGAATATCCTGTCCAGGAATGACCAGAATATGTTTTGCTTAATCAAGAACGTGACCAGCATTAACATCGATCACTGTCTTAACCAAGTTGTGTGTCTAGAATACCTGGTGTTATTCTGATATTGTAGAGGTATACCTTCCTTGCTTGCAAACAACATACAAAACCACAATTTGGTAGAAACATAGAAACATAGAAAATAGGTGCAGGAGTAGGCCATTCGGCCCTTCGAGCCTGCACTGCCATTCGATATGATCATGGTTGATCATCCAACTCAGTATCCCATCCCTGCCTTCTCTGCATACCCCCTGATCCCTTTAGCCACAAGGGCCACATCTAACTCCCTCTTAAATATAGCCAATGAACTGGCCTCAACTATGTTCTGTGGCAGAGAATTCCACAAATTCACCACTCTCTGTGTAAAAAATGATTTTCTCATCTCGGTCCTAAAAGACTTCCCTCTTATCCTTAAACTGTGACCCCGTGTTCTGGACTTCCCCAACATCGGGAATAATCTTCCTGCATCTAGCCTGTCCAACCCCTTAAGAATTTTGTAAGTTGTTATAAGATCCCCCCTCAATCTTCTAAATTCTAACGTGTACAAGCCAAGTCTATCCAGTCTTTCTTCATATGAAAGTCCTGCCATCCCAGTAGAAGCAAGGTATTGGGAATGCTAAATGAGGGCAGGGGCTTTAATCAATAAAACGTTACCGCCTGGATTGCAACTGCAGAATATTTGTGGGTTTCTTCAGTAATGCTTCAATGACTGACTGACCTACCTGTTTGCTTTCATGACTGTGGAATAATGTGGATAGTCCACGTGAAGTGGTGTATCACTGAGCCCGAGGTGGAGGTTCAGATTTCTAGAAGGGTCTCGACCTGAAACTTCACCTATTCTTTTTCTCCAGAGATGACCCGCTGAGTTACTCCAGCTTTTTTGTGTCTATCTTCACCATACATGTTACCTCCGAACTACTTGAAACCTGATGAGCATTTACTTCCCTCTGCACAAAGAGCAGTCATTGATCATGAAAAGTGTTAACTGCAACTTGCATTCTTTTTGACTGTATTTTATAGTTCTGATGAATTAGCAGCTGTGTGTGAGGTTGTGGAATATTTGTGTGTAAGATGGCACTTTAAGTTTACAGTGTAAATTAGAATGAATTGGAATCGTACTTGAACTTGATATTGCAACAACTTTATGCCAAGTGGCGCTGATCCACTTGACTATCACCATCCTTACTGGAAAGCTCCGTGGCTCAGTGATATAGCTGCTGCTTCAGCGCCGGAGACCCAGGTTCGATCCTGACTACACAGGCGCTGTCCGTGCGGAGTTTGTACGTTCTCCATGTGACCACGTGGGTTTCCTCCAGCTGTTCCCGTTTCCTCCCACACTCCAACGATGTGCAGGTTTGTAGATTAATTGTCTTCTGTAAATTGCCCCTAGTATGTAGGATGAAAAAGTGGGATTACATAGAATTAGTGTACGGGTGATCGATGGGCTGAAGGGGCTGTATCCACGCTGTATCTCTAAATTAAAAGAAAGATTGATGGTGCTTGGGCATTCCCAACAACCCCAGAAGGCCCTTGATTTAACATTTTAATAGAGCACCAACCGGTTTGGCAGTGAGCTATCAATCAAGCTGTAGTTACAGGTACAGAGAAAGGTACACTGATGATGTCTTCATATGTCTCACTTTCCATCCATAGTAACATTGCACCACATAACTCCAACTGCACTTATACTAATTTTATTTGAATGATACAAGGAAGTAACATACCTGATAATTTGCTTGTCAAACATTAATGCAATTAGTGCTTTATTTTTTTTGTTCGGCACTGGGACCTCAAAATACCAGGAGCTGGTAATACTTTATATTCATTGTGTATAACATAGATGCATCTGAATAAGGCTGATTTCATAAGGGAGTGCAAATATCACATTTATTCATTCTGTATTAAGAATGTGGTAGACTGAAAATCACATAGAATCTGTCTAAACAAATATATTAGGATTTGTACATTTAGATTACACTGGCATTCCTATACAAATCTATTTTCAACTTTTTTTCCAGTGTTTCATTGGTCTATTCATAGCAGAACAGAACTATTACTACTACAAGTTCTGTTCAGTTTTCTCTCTCGCCTCCCAGTAGAGGTTCCAGGCTCCCAATTGTAGGCAGAAAAACAGTCCTTTGATGTTCTGTCGCATTGCTGCAGGGTTACAACAATCACCACTTGCCAACCTCCTCCCTAGTCCCCACCATGCCAATACATCTCTGCTCTTTGCAGTCTTTGCACAAGCCAACACGATGTCTAACATTTGTGCTGGTGTGTCCATCATCCTTCAGAATTAGAATCTGTTCTGTTTATCTCCCTACCATCTCTCCGAGAAATACTGACCGATTTTGGAGTAAAGTATCATAGCTGCTCCTTGTCTTTGGTACCTGCCCTAATGTCTTGGTTTATTAAAGACACTTCATATGCACGATGACATTTGTTGATTTGGGAGATGGAGGGCGTAACATTGGGGCCTGACCCTGTCCTACCTGGCCATCTTTCATGTATTCAATTGGAAAGCAAGTAGGTGGGAGAACCAAGCCTAATTTTAACCTTCACCTTATTGCCAATAAGGCCAAGTTTAGTGTCCATTTGATAACAACTATTCTTATATAAATATAGAGGTTTTTTCCCTTCTGAGTATTGTGGCGTATTTCATTTAGTACTCCATTGTTTATGATTAGGTTAAAGATGGTTTACAGAGCTATGTTGGCAAAAATATTCTATGTAACCAGTTGGTACCATGTAAGATATCTTTGCCATGAGGTCTCATCATGACTCCTAGCAACCTGCTAAACTAACAGCACAGGAGCTGTTTTGCAAAATAATATGTGGATCCGACTAATGAACACTTGGGCAGGAAGAAGGGGTGTCTTGTGTAGTGGTGGGTCCCTTAATGGACAAGGCAGGCAGAAGCGAAAATTATGGGGTGGGGCATATAGGAGAAAAACATTCTTAGGAACAGGAAAGAGGCCATTTATTTCAGTAATCCATAACTTCATCTAATTGCCTTCAAACTTTTATATACTGCCAGGCTGGATTCAGCAGCCTTTCATGGTAAATTATTCCACAACTTTATTAGTCTTTTAATAAAGTGATTCCACTTGATATTCCTAACTTTCTGATTTTTAATTTGTATTGCCTGTATTTGTGTTGCTGTAAAGTTATGTACCAAAGCTAATAATTTTGCAGCATCAGCGTTTTGATCGCAGGGCAAATTGTCAGTGCGAAAGTGTGAAAATGTCAAAGAAGGCCCCTCAAAGGTTTCTCTTCTCCAAGTGAAACTAGCTCAGCTTCCTCGAAAGAGACAGAGGTTATTCAACTTCCATGCTGTATGAGTCTATAATAACACTTGCCACAACTGTTCCTGTGTTCTCCAGATTCTGCAATGAAATCCAAATCCAATTGCGCAGGTGTTAGACCACGTGATGAATGGAATTTTTCTTTACAATAGTCAGGGTTTTGTATTTGCCTGCATTGATTGGTTCTTCCTCCTTGCTGCTGCTGAAGGATGGCTGTTCATTTAATGATCACGTGCAAAATTGCATCTCCCACTCTTACTGTGAAATAACATTTGAAATGTGAGGTGAGCCGATATATGATTAACATAATAGCGTAGTCTATACACGACAAAATAATGTTCCAGTATCTTGGGCAAAAAAAATATAGTTCAAGGCAGCAGCATCAAAATCGGAACTTTGATGATTTTATCAGCGTGTCCCCCACAACATCATCTACAACAAGTATATTAATGAGGAATGGAGCACATTTACTACTTTCATTATTCAGCATCAGCATCAAGCACTAGGGGTTTTCATCTCGAATTAGCCACCTGTGGTTTTCATGAAATGAAATATCCAATTTTGTTATGTGTCAGATGAGGGCAGTTTTGGGCCAAGTGCTATGCCCACCAACAACTTGGTTAGCGGTTACCCAACGCATTTAAAGAAGGGTCTCAACTTGAACCGTCACCCATTCCTTCTCTCCAGAGATGCTGCCTGTCCTGCTGAGTTACTCCAGCTTTTTGTGTCTATCTTCGCATTTTACAAATTCCTGTCAGAACTTAACCTGGACTAAATTGATACTAATTCCTGGCATCATTGAGTCCCTTTAGATGTTAGTCTCTTGCTGGTCTGTCGTGATGTGCATGTATATACAACACAAAAAGAATGTAACTCCAGCACAAGAACAACTGCAAACATTCAAATTAGGATTCTAGATCTTTAACATCTGTAGCACAAGTTTCTGTCCAGATAACATGATCAACATTACATGAACACTAGGATCATTGTACAGGCTAAACTGGACTGTGCGGTACATTATACTAGAAGCAGTATTTCAGATAGAATCTTCTAGGATTCATTTCTTCTTGATGTAGTCTCTTTTGTAACTGCAGTATTCAGAACACTGTTATAATACATTCTGTTAGTCTGCCCAGCGTGCATATTCAGCACATAAAGGGTATTTTCTCTGTATTTGGTCTTTTACTGTTTCAACATCCCTATACATTATGTTACAATTGGTACCATCTAAATTATTTAATGATGGTATAGTGCTGTCTTCTCTGTTACAAGAAAAAAAATCACACACACACACGCACTCGTATTGTGGGGGAAGTCATGATATGCCAGTCACTGCAAGCTTTAAGGACCATATAAAAGCTTACATGCACATAGAGTTTGGAATGTATACGATTTGGAGGTAATGATATTCTGAGTAATCTGGAGACCGCTGCAGCTCAGAGAGATGTCTTTCTTTAATGGTTGACAATTGATAGGATGGTGAATAAATGGAAGGGTTTCCGTTTGAATCAGGTTATGCTGGGCGATCAATGAGAGGCACTGCTGGCAAAGTGTACGATCAGAGAACGGAAGGCTGCAATGGAGATTTGGAGAGGTATTGACGAGTTCTATGCCAGATATGCCCTAACTAAAGAGAGCACTATAGAACTGTAGAGGTATCCATACCAGAACCAGTCTGTGCAATATACCAATGTCAAACCAGACCATATTCTGCCCCCTTGTTCCACTTAAGCAGCATCAGTAACAGAGAGGTATGTTCAACCGGAGGACAAACAGTCGATGGGGAAATACCTCCAGATCTTTGTTAGTCAGCAATAAATAAAAATAATAAAACAAGGATCCGTTGGGACTGTTTAAATAATGTTTTCTCTCTATCTGTCTTCTTGGAATCGCTGTAGTGTTCTAGTCCCCGTGTTAGCGGGCATCGAGCTGGGTTTGCCTGGGCTGATCATCACCGGCATGTATGCATCTCCACCACTTTGCGGCACTGCTTACACTTGACAAAACAGCACCAGTGGAATTTACAACTGCATCTTTCCACAATCTCCACCTCCTCTGTGTTGAAGCTACGACCACAACACATGAGCTCACAACCGTCAATTGCCTTGGACGTCTTATTGCACTGACGTCCAGAGGTCCCGAGAACCCCGTTCTTAAGGTCATGGTCACAGAAATCTGGGCTTGAGTCGAGATACACAAGGTCCTCATCTGTGTGCGGCTTAAACTGTGAATTCTTGGGGACTAAGACTTTTGTGGAACCGATTTTCCTCTGTTCGACTTCTGTGGCTCCATCAAACTTCTCCTTAAGCACATTGCCCACTTTCCTGAACGGAGGCATGGCTTTCCAGCAAGTCTTCACTTCACACGATCCAGAAACTCCGTGACATTTACATTCCACCCTCATGTTGTTCAAAATGGCCTGAAAAGAGGAATGTGTAGTTAGACATTGTAGAAAAATAACTGAGGCTAAACATTTTCAGTGCTTGATGTGGTACAGCATACAATATTGTTAATGTGTCACAGTTGATTTTGAACAGATCAGGCTTTAGTTGTTTGTTTGAACAGCAGAACCATGACCGAGTCTGGAAACAGCTGCATCCTTGAAGAGATGGTGTCTCTTTGATGGGGAGTTTTTAATGCTACTTAATTCTTTGCACATTCTGCTGTCGGGGAACGTTTACACGATACCAACTCGAAATGTGTTTTCAATCATGGACTTTTCCAAACTTGACATAAGGTGGGAAATAAGTTCTCTGGCTGTTCTTACAAATGTTAGCATGTTCTGAAGGACATAAGTGAAATGAAATAATCAGAGCGGGGGAACGACTTGGATAGTGGGTGCAGCTCTGGGAAGGACTTACCAAGTAAGGAGAAACTTTGCAATCGAGTTGAGAGGGGATTCTTTGGAATCAATGTAGTTACCATGGGGGAAGTCAGAGAGTATGGAGAGAGTAAGGGAACAAAGTGTGTAGCATTCAGAAGGAAAGGGAATGACTGAATGAGACTTGGAGGAAGCAGTAAATTGTGAATAAAAATAGTAGGGGACCATGGGGAACCTACTGGGGATGATGAAGAGAAATGGCATTTCAATCTTGGTCCATAATACTTTAGTACATGTACCACAGTTTAATTTTATCAAGAAATTGATGGCCAAATCCAATTGGATACCAGTGCCTTGTGCTTAAAAACAAAAAGCAGTGAAATTGCTTCACCTTCCTTGTATCTGATGTGCTTATGCACAGAAGCACCTAGATGTGACAGTGGTGTCCAGTGTCTGAATGCCATTGCATACGTTCAGAACACTGCTTATAGCAAATTCCGTAATGTGTGTCAGTGGACACTCAAGCATAAGGTAGCTTTAATTATGATTATGAAGCTTGTTTTGGTAATACTTAATGGGGCCTGTGTGATCAGGTCTGAACCATGGCACGTCATTTGGAATCTCCTGTGGGTAAGTGCCTTTAATTTAAGAATTCCCCTCATAGGGTCTGTATTAGGGGGCTCATCTTACTTTGGCCCAGCTGCCATCTCAGCATCACCTCAACGAGAACTGAATGTCCTCACCATCAACCCTCAGCAGCTGATCACCAGTTCAATTCAGTTTAGTTTATTGTCCCGTGTACCGAGGTACAGTGAAAAGCTTTTGTTGCGTGCTAACCTGTCAGCAGGAAGACAATACATGATTACAATCAAGCCGTTTACATTGTACAGATACATGATAAGTCAACAACGTTTTGTGCAAGGTAAAGAAATGTAGGAGTAGAGATTTAAGAGTTTGGAGCGATTGTAATGTGTGATTGCGGATCTGTGGCGAGCATGATAGGCGCCTGGGATGGACGCCAGCTTGGAAAGGGGGTGATCAGGTTGGAAAGATCAGGATCCTGCCACCAATTACTCATGTTGACCCTCAAGATACCAATCCTCCCTGTACTTACACTTGTCCCATGCCCTAGCTTTCCCCACTCCCATGGAGATATAGTCACATCTCCACTACAAAATTCTTAAGGGGTTGGACAGGCTAGATGCAGGAAGATTGTTCCCGATGTTAGGGAAGTTCAGGACAAGGGGTCACAGCTTAAGGATAAGGGGGAAATCCTTTAAAACCGAGATGAGAAGAACTTTTTTATCTGTGGCCACAGAGGGAGTTTTCCTTATTTCAGGTACGGATACTGTTTGGAACTGCATTGAAAGATAGCTGGGAAATCTTCTCATCCCTGTTTGGAACAGCAATACATCTGGAAATGTGATGAACATGACATCTGAGTTGATCTCACCCTGTATCCTGTATCCATACACTGGACTGTAATCATGTATATTTGTTCCGCTGACTGGATGGCACGCAACAAAAAGCTTCTCACTATACCTTGGTACACGGGACAATAATAAAACTGAAGGTACACATAATTGCTGGAGAAACTCAGCGGGTGCAGCAGCATCTATGGAGTGAAATAATAAAACTGAACTGGACTAAACTAAAAAATGTGTCCTACAGTTCTGTCATGCAGGCCCTTGTGAATCGTTGATTCAGCAGAAGGTCATCTTTGTACCAGATGTTCTGCAGGTTAAATCAAATTGGGAAAAGACTACACTTGAACTGACTGTCATATTTCATTTGGGGGGTGGGGGGGGTCAGTCACAATGAATGTGTGGCGATATCACAGTAACTTCTTATTCAAGATGATCATTAATCTTGCAATTGACCACTGAAAGTTGCCCCTAGTACGTAGATGAACTGTAGAATCTGAGTGAAGGTGGGTGGGGGATGGTGAGGTGCAAGGGAGGTTGAAAGAGATTTGGGGCGAATGAAATGAGATTAGTGTGGATAGGGTAGTGTGGACGAGGATTTAGTCTCGGGCAGTGTGGCCTCAGAGTTTGTCTCCATGTTGTCTGAAGCTATTACTCTATAACGCTTATCTAAAACAAAGATTGCTTGAAAACAAAACTCAAAGTTGAAAATGTGAAGTACCTCGTTGAAACAAAGGCGTTGAGGCAGAATCATATTTTGTCAAAAAATATCTTATTTTAACATAATAAACATCACACGAATAATATCAGCAAATATTAAACCAGCGATCAACATTTTGAAGAGTGATAATGCAACTAAATATTAGGCAATCAACACATTGTTTACAGAATTTCTTGGATAATAAAAATTAAATGATATCCGATTACTCCACTGATTTAGAATGTTGTCTACATTTAGTAATTCAGCCGTTGTTTGTACTGGAAATATTGAATGATTCAACAGTTCCAACAGAACTATGTAAACAACACAGCAAAGTGAGAATTTGGTGTCGTAATGGTTAGATAATTTGAGCTATGTGACATTGAAGTAATGGAAGCAGACTACATAACACTAGATATTATGACTTTGTCTGTAGATTATAGGTCAAAATTCCACAATTATGTTATAATCATAATTTAGATGCACCTCCTCTCCAATATGTGACCAAGGGCCATCATGTACAATCATGTCGTTGTGATTCCACCATTAGTCTTGCTTTAGGAGATGGGAGAAGGTAATGTGGGGGAGGTTACCTCAGTATTCATGCCTTGAGTGAAAGCCTTTCTATTAAAACAGAGCCCAATACCTCAGCAAGCTTATCCAGCAATAAATGTCCTGGGCTTGCATTAGCATCTTGCATTCCATCACTAGTCTCCATGCATTTAGATGAGGAGAGAGAAAAAACACAGGCATGCTTCTCCTGATTTTTAAAACAGAAATATCTCATCAATATCTGAGAACAGCTCCATCCAAGACCGCAAGAAATTGCAGAGTTGTTGACGTAGCCCACACAACCAACCTCCCTTCCATTGACTCCATCTACACTTCACTCTGCCTCAGCGAGGCCAGCAACATAATCATGGACCAGTCTCACCCCGGTCACTTCCATTCTCCCTCTGGCATCAGGCAAGAAGTACAGAAGTTTGAATACGCACACCTCCAGATTCAGAGTCAGTTTCTTCCCAGCTGCTGCCAGGCAACTCAACCAGTTTTGCGTACAGTTTTGGTCTCCTAATCTGAGGAAAGACATTCTTGCCATAGAGGGAGTACAGAGAAGGTTCACAAGACTGATTCCTGGGATGTCAGGACTTTCATATGAAGAAAGACTGGATAGACTCGGTTTGTACTCGCTAGAATTTAGAAGATTGAGGGGGGATCTTATAGAAACTTACAAAATTCTTAAGGGGTTAGACAGGCTAGATGCCGGAAGATTGTTCCCGATGTTGGGGAAGTCCAGGACAAGGGGTCACAGTTTAAGGATAAGGGGGAAATCTTTTAGGACCGAGATGAGGAAAACTTTTTTCACACAGAGAGTGGTGAATCTGTGGAATTCTCTGCCGCAGAAGGTAGTTGAGGCCAGTTCATTGGCTATATTTAAGAGGGAGTTAGATGTGGCCCTTGTGGCTAAAGGGATCAGGGGGTATGGAGAGAAGGCAGGAACAGGATACTGAGTTGGATGATCAGCCATGATCATATTAAATGGCGGTGCAGGCTCGAAGGGCCGAATGGCCTACTCCTGCACCTATTTTCTATGTTTCTATCCTATCACCAACTAGAAAGTGGTCGTGAGCTACCACCTACCTCATTGGAGACCCTCGAATTATCTTTAATCAGGCCTTACTGGGCTTTATCTTGCTCTAAATGTCATTCTCTTTATCCTGTATCTATGCACTGTGGACTGCTCAATTGTAATCTTATATAGTCTTTTCTTTGACTGGATAGCATGCAACAAAAAAGCTTTTCATTGAACCTCTTAAACGTGACAATGATAGACTAAATAATAAACTAAACAATAACTTGCACTACCAAGAGGCGGGAATGTTGAAGCAGGGGGGGGGGGGGGGGGGTGGGGGACCAAGAGCTGGGCATGTTGAAAGCAGGGGGGGGGGGGGGGGGGGGAAGGGAAGGGGAATAGAAGAAACAATTTACTCAAATTAAATTGAGGATGAATCTCCAACGCCACAATATTCCTCTAACACGTTTAGCTCCTGCTGCTCCACATCTCAGGCATATGGTTGAAAATCATGTAATTTATGCAAGGTTAAGCAATTATGCCTTGATCTACGAAAATGTCTTAGTCTTAAGGATTACAAGTTGGAGCTTCGTTATTACTCTAACTAATAACTATTGTCAGAAATTGGCAACTTAATACCACAGTATTAATCAGCCAGCCATTATCATCCTTATTTTCCTGAAAATTATCTATATTTTCCCAAAGTCAATACGATCCAATAGAACTTTATTTAACCCAGGAGGGACATTGGTCCGTCAACAGTCATAAAACACAACAAGATACATGAAGGATGAAATTATAGTGGGAAGTACGAAAAGAGTGGAAGAGTACGAAACTAATAGAAAAAGAATAATTAATTCAATAAAGTGACGGATGTCTAATCTGAAGAAGGGTCTTGACCTGAAACGTCACCTATTGCTTTTCTCCAGAGATGCTGTCTGACCCGCTAAAGTGGCAAAGTTGAAGCTTGTTGGTATTTGCGTTGGAGTTGGGGGTTTGGGATGGTAGATCACGTACCTTCCTTCCTGCCTCATTGTTGTGCAGGTTCATCAGTGGCCTGCTGGAAGAAGCGCCTTTACTTCGCTCCCGTACATCCACAAAAGACTGGGAAAAGGCCACGCCATAAGCGATGTTATCAGAACAGCCCGACCATTGAAAACCTACGTACAATAGTAATACAAAAAATAATTGGAATGAAAGTTCATCTAATTCATTGAGAGTAATCCAGATATTTTCAAGGCTGAGTTATGCAAGGAAAAAAGGAGTCACAATATATTCTTTCTCAGATTGGCTAATTAATAGTTTCACATTAATTTTTATGATCAATGTTTTCCAGATTTTCAGTTCATGAGAACATTGATACGTTGTGCAGTATACATGACATACCAGAATTCCTCCAAGTTTATCAAGTTCTCCCCATCCAAAAGACTTTTTAACCTCGTGCCATTCTCTGAAGTCCTGGTTATGTTGCCATGTGGGGTGCAAAGGGAATATAAACTAAAACTAGCCACCTTGAGAAAAACAGTTGGAAATTCCTCACTGAGTTCTCAAGGAACAAGCTTTGGAACAAAATGTAAATTGTAGCTAAGTATCCTCCACAAAAATCCTTCCCTCCACCCCTCTCATCACTACTCCTGTCCTTACTGCACAGTGGAAAATGGTTCAAATCGTACATTGTGATATTCTCATCGTGGCCTTGAAGCCAAATAAAATCAATTCCCTAACAGTGACGGTAAACGGCAGACTCCCATAGATAGCCGCCTGTTTCAAAATGCTGCAGTGACGTTTGTTTAATTTCCTTTTTACAGCATGCACAACAAAATGAACAGCCATGTTTACACTTCCTGGTTCCTGATGTACCGAGGAGTCAAGTTACTGATCAATTGCCTTTTCACACAACTTCAGCAAAGCAAAAAACAATCATACATTTTATTTGGTTCCTTTAACTTTTTTTTAATAGCTCTCCATTTGCAAGAGGGAATGTTTTTATTTGCTTAATCAACTAAGTAGATTTATAGCATGCCTGGAGTTTACTTCAGCTGCTGGTTTTAATCAGACGGTCCACGAGCTGCCCCTCATCCTGACTTTGACTTGGGTTTTAAGTGATAAACATTTACTTCTTTCCCCTCACCATCCTTAGCCGTCTAGCCTAACTATCTCTCTGAACAGACTCCAAGCAGCTGACCTGAATTAAACCCGATAGATTAATACCACTCTCTGGGAAAAAAAAACACGATCAAAACTGCACATTTTTGGATAATTGTAATATACAAAAGAGACGCCAATCAAATACACATTTTCACAAATACCGCAAGATGTTTGTACTTGCATTAAATGGCTTGTTCATCCCTACAACAGGCAGAAAGTACTGATTTTAGTCTAAAGCAGTTGTTTCAAGTTACAGTTGCTCATGATTTCTAGGAGTAAGCTGGTCTTATAAAACATAGCTGGTGAGTTGTCCCGTACATTCATAGGGCATGGAGGAATGAGAGGAAGAGGATATGTTTGAACCTCCCACTTCAAGCATTTAATAATGTCCCAAATGCATGGTAAATACTCAGACTCCTAAGTGGGGAGTGACAATGGAAGAAAGTTGCATCTCAGAGACTTTGGGGTTGGAAAGAGGGGGAATATACCTTGGTGTTTACTGTGAGTCATGCATTATTCCTTCCTCTACCTGTTTCAAACACAAAATACTTCTATGATGATAAAACACAAGGAAGGGAATTTTCCTGGGTGTTCATTCACGATGAATATTAGCATTGGAAAATGGACTGTTTTCTCTCTCATGCTCTGAGTATCGTCATCAAATACTTGGCCAGCCCAAAAGTTAGAAAATGAGTTGTTCCAAACCCTTGCTTCTAACAACTGGTCTCGCTCCAACCTGAGGAAAGGCTGTACTATGCGTGATTTTGTTCATACCAGCCATTCCACTGCCTCAATCAATACCAGATTATGATCACAAAACAAAATACGACAGATGCTGGAAATCTTAAATTCAACACAGAAAATCCACAACTGCTGTTAGACCTGTGAAATTTTTCCTGATTATAAGTAATTTGAAATGAGCACCTGGATTGAAACCGGTGAAACTTATTTTGTAGCCGACTTTTAAAAACAAATGCGACCCTCCCCTTCTCCAGTCATAGTTATAGAGTCATAGAATGTGGAAACAAGCCCTTTGTCCCAACTACTCCACACCAACCAACATGTCCCATCTACACTAGTCCCACTTGCCTGCTTTTGGCCCATAACCTATCCTATCCACGTACCTATCTAATTACTTTTAAATATTGCGATAGTCCTTGCCGTAACTACCTCCTCTGGCTGCTCGTTCCATACACCCACCACCTTTTGTGTGAAAACGTTACTCTTCAGATTCCTATTAAATCTTTCCCCCTTTACCTTAAACTAATGCCCTTTGATTCTTGATTCCCTTACTCTAAGCAAGAGACTCTGGGCGTCTACCTGATCTATTCCTCTCATGATTTTTGCACCTCTATAAGATCACCCCTCACCCCCCTGCGCTCCAAGGAATAAAGTCAATTTCCCCAGTTCAGAACACAGGTGTTTACAGGTGAAAGGTGTGTAGTGTCTCTACCCAGCCAGGTCCCCACGTGAAGCAACATGTTTGGAATTACCATCAGGGCTCACTCCATGGACTGTCCGATCACACCCACACTTCTCCAGCTCTCCGCTGCTACAGGCACGAGTAACTGCAAAGGCCACTCCAGCGGAGGAGATTGCATACACAAAGGCTGCTTCTCTTGTTCCTGCGTTCAAACATATGACACTGGTTATTTAACTGCATTGTAGACACACACAGGATGTAGCAGTGCCTGCACAGAGCGGAGAAACATAGGCAGAACTAAATAACACGACTGGCTTCTGTTTCATAGTCACCCCAGAAGTGTCGTAAATTTATGCTGGTGCACGATGTCCAGTTAGATTTCCATTTAGGAGCAAGCTAAGTGTATAGGTCCTGCCATTTAATGGGAAATTCACCCAATTTCCCCATCTCTATTATATTTGAATAGTGAAAGGCCTGGATGGAGTGGATGTGGAGAGGATGTTTCCATTAGTGGGAGAGTCTAGAACTAAACTTTCCCTCAGAATAAAAGACGTACCTTTAGAAAGGAGAAGAGGAGGATTTTCTTTAGTCAGTGGGTGATGAATCTGTGAAATTAATCGCCACAGACGGCTGTGGAGGCCAAGCCAATATATATTTTTAAGGCAGAGATAGATAGATTCTTGTTTAGTACAGGTGTCAGGAGTTATGGGGAGAAGGCAGGGGAATGGGGTTGAGAGAGGGAGAGATAGATCAGCCATGATTGAATGGCAGAGTAGACTTGATGGGCCGAATGGCCTAATTCTGCTCCTGAAACCTATGACTATCTGTTCCGATGATAATCCGTCCCACACCAGTGTTTCTGAGATGTCTCTTTTTACCCTTTAATCTTGATTTCCCTCTTCCTTGTTGGACAGATCTCTTGACGACATCCCCCTCTTCCCTCCACTTCAACCCAGTCAAAACAAGCACAAGGTTCCCAATGTCCCCGCCTTCTACTTCCAAAAGCCTCCACAATGAATAGACTATTCATCCTCACCTCCTCTGCAATTTAAAACACACCTGCTTGCTACCTTTTCCAGTCGATGGATCACCTTACTTTTAGTTCTCTCTCCACAGTCACTGCTAGAACTGTTGTATCTACAGAAATTGTTGTCCTTGTTTCTGACATTTACACACACTGTTTGAGAGCTATCTTGTTGTTAAATAATATTTTTTTCTCAGTTCTAGTGGTCTATTTATTTGTATTAAGGCAAGGTGGTTTTGGATGCATAATTGACACAATATAATACATGTGATGGGAACTTTAAAACTCCACTCAAAATCTGAGACTCATCATACAAGACTGCTGCAGGAAATAATGTTACTTCAGACCTGTTTTAAAAGCTGTTTTAAAAGCTATGAGTGGATTCCACTTCTACACAATCTTATCTTGCCCATAAGATTCAAAGTTAATTGTCTAGTGTTTGCTTGCAACTATTTATATCGACCCTGTTTAGAAAGCAGAATTATTCAGAGTTCTCCTGATGTTGTGATGGCTTCAATGACCCCAGCCTCACTCCCTCCCCCAACATCCCCTCTAACCCCCTGCCACCCGATTCCCTCCAAACTGGTCGAAGACCATAACCGACTGCAAAACGAACCCTATAAATAAAGCCATCGACTCTTTTACTGATCGGTAACTGAGGGGCCAACAAAGATCACCACTGTTTCAGATCATGTTACTTAATGGCTGGTGAGTAAGAACGTGGAGCTGATTAAGCCACGAGATGATAGCTAAGAACGAACCAGTTCCATGCTAATAACAGAACTGTAATCTTATTAAACCAGAACTGATGTTTCTTATTATCAAATTTCAGACTGTTTATCTGCTTTGAACATTGCAAATAGATTTATTTTAATCCTGATATTTCCTTTCCTTCCCTCTGATAAGGGCTGGGTTTGCTGGGTTCAAAGAGCTTCCTTTGCCTTGTAATCATTGTAGGCCTGGGAGGAGTGGGCATGTAGGTTGTCACCAACCCTGCCCTCGTGTGAAATCCGTACACACACAAATTTCCCACCAAGGCTCAGTGGAAATCCTGGCTCATTTTCCCTTCTCACACCCAGAGCTGCTGAAGCCAACTAGAGCAGTTGGATGACCATCAGAGCTGAGGTCAACGCCTTCATTTCAGAGCCAGATCAGTGGGTGAGAGTTTTTAACCTCTATGTTTTTCAAGAGCTTCATATCAGGAACAAAGATCTTACAATGATGAGCCCTTTTAAATATTTCAGCATGTAAACTATATTCTACAAACTCTCCAACATGATGTATGGCCAATTGGATGCACCAGTTGGATTGCTCCATTGTAATTAAAGCTTTTTCCAACAAAAAGTATTATTTATTCCCAGAGGGAATGTATCTCTTTTTAACATTGGTCTGTGGCCTCACTCAGTTAATACTTGTGATTTTTAACCAGAGCAATACACTGTTACAGATATAACCATTTCTCTTGTTCCAGAAGAAAATAAAACACAGCAATGTTACGAATAATAATGTATAACAGGAATATGAGGCAACTTTTCAATGCTCCTTTTCAATGTGGAATTCAACCCCTGCCACCAATGTTTTCTCTCGTGGTTATCTCTCTCGCTCTCTCTTGAAATTTGTTTCATTTATTGCCGTCATTTATTTCCATTGCTAAACTGGCCATTCTCAATCAAGGTATTTGTATCAGTTTAGTTTATTGTCCCGTGTACCGAGGTACAGTGAAAAGCTTTTGTTGCGCGCTAACCAGTCAGCGGAAAGACAATACATGATTACAATCGACTTGCCCACACCAGCCAACAATGTCCGCAGTGTACAGATACATGATAAAAGTCCAGTAAGGTCTGATTGGAGGTAGACTGAGGGTCTCGGATGAGGTAGATAGTAGCTCAGGACTGCTCCCTAGTTGTTGATAGAATATTTAAGTTGCCTGATCTGCACAGTGAATGAATGGTAGGGCTCTGGAGAGTATTATAGAGCAGAGGGATCTAGGAATGCAGGTACATGGTTCATTGAAGGTGGAGCTGCAGGTAGATAAGGTGGTCAAAAAGCCTTTTGGCACATTGGCCTTCATCAGTCAGCGTATTGAGTATAAAAGTTATGAGGTCATGTTGCAGTTATATAAGATGTTTGCGAGGCTGCATTTAGAGTATTGTGTTCAGTTCTGGACACCATGTTAAAGGAAAGATGCTGTCAAGATGGAAAGGGTACAGAGAAGATTGATGATGATGCTGCCAGGACTAGAGGGTGTGAGCTACAGGTCGAGTAGGCTGGGACTCTATTCCTTGGAGCGTGGAGGATGAGGGGCGATTTTATAGAGGTGTATAAAACCATGAGAGGAATAGATCGGGTAGATGCACAGACTCTCTTGCCCAGAGTAGGACCAGATTGTGGACCAGAGGACATAGGTTTAGGTTGAAAAGATTCAATAGGAATCTGAGGGGAAACCTTTCCACACAGATGGTGGTGGGTGTATGGAACAAGATAGTTCAGGCAGGGACTATCCAATGGTAGACAGCTGCATGGTTAGGACAGGTTTGGAGCGATATGGACCAAACGCAGGCAGCTGGGACTAGTGTAGCTGGGATATGTTGGCTGGTGTGGGCAAGTTGGGCTGAAGGGCCTGTTTCCACACTGTATGACTCTAAACCTCAGCAAAATGAGCAGGAATGTGAAGGAGATGTCTCTGTTACTTCTGACTGTTCAGAGCTCCACCAAAACACGCCTTACTGATGGGCAGCACTGGGATGGACAGCAGCTAGTCAGAGGCACAGACCTCACTACTGGATGTCAACAAACGTGGGCAGCAACTAGTCAGAGGCACAGACCTCACTACTGGATGTCAACAAACATGTTGTCAGATTAATTAACTGAATGAAAACCGTACAAAGACCAGCAAAGTGGTATGCCTTCTCTGCCCCGAGTAGACCTTCTGTGGTCCCTGGAGAACACACAGCAGCCAGAAATCCACTCCATGATAGACCAGTACAGACTTCAGCAATAATGGGACTTTGAGTATTATTAGAGAAAGTTCTCGGGGGTGTCTGCTAAAGCAAAGATACATTTCTTCAGGATTTGCCTTATTTTTTCAACTCAAGTGAAACGTTAATTGAAGTAATTTCTTACATGACAGCCACAGTAACTGAGCTGTTACATTTTCCATCACACCTTTTTTTATTGGGAACTTTTGTTCCTATTTCATTTCAAGCACCCACAGAAATATCGAGACTCTCGGGTCAATTATATACTGAACAAAACTGCCTCCACCCTGACCCCGAAATGTACCTGGCTCCCATTTGCAATAAATGTGCCATTCTTCCATGTACAACACTCACTCTAACACCTCTGGATATGATTAGCCCATGGACTGAATTAGTGTTGAATGTGAACATCTTCATACTTTCTAGGATCTGAAAATCAAACCTCATTTTACACAGCACCCTAAATGCTAGCCGACAAAAGCAATGCTCATTCATCTATCTGCTTACGCCAGATTCAAAGCAAGTGTGCTCCCACTGCATCATTCTGTGGTACTTAGAAATATTCTTTCAGTGATGGGGATAAATTTAAAGCGTAAATGAAGTGCGGTGCACAAAAGTAATAGTGTTAAAATATTCTTTTTTTGCCAGCAATATGAGTTTGCAGAGTGGATTTAGAGTGGCTAGTCTAGATGATGATTAATGAAGTGAAAAAGTGTCGCATATACAACTAATTAACAAATTAGCATTTGGAAATATGAGACAGGAAGTAAGAACTCTACTGTTAAGTGGGTACTGTGAATATAAATTACAGCACAATTTGCCACTATGACTGTTATTATTCAGTTAGATATGAATAAGAACCCTCAATGGTTTGGCTGGTAAATTCCCTGCCAGGTGTTGTACATATCAGGGTATATCAATCTGCACTTAGTTAGCTTAATTGTGAGGGATGTTACATATGTGCTCAGCGCCCCAAGCTGCAGAGGGAAATAGAACAGTCACAGTTTTATTCATCACTCCAATACAGCTAGTCTGGTGAAGAAAAGCACTTTGTAGAGATTGGGGAACCTCAGCAGTGATCCCTTCTCCTGACACCAGTGTCCAATAGATTGGAGATGCACGTGAGCACCAGAATGTGTCATATGTCTGAGTCAGCCATCTAGGATGCTGGAAAGAATGGAAGTTGTGGATCTACAAAGATTGAACAGAGACAAATCAAAAATGATGCACAGTAGTAGCAATGACCAGGCGTTTGGGTAAGTTGCTCATTTGGGTGGGATGATGTAAGGATCATCTGTACAACTGGAGAGGAATGAATATCCAGAGGGGACCAGCCAAGGTTACGATGACGCCACCTTAAAGCCATGTGGTTAAAACATCCCATCTCGTTCTCAACCTCTTTCAACACCTGTGCATGTGACTGATGCATTCTTTATCTTTTATTTAGAGGGTTAGGCCTAACCCTAACCCTAATCCTAACCCTAATCCACGCCTCCCTGAACTCAAGGAAAATTGCACATAAATGATTCTGTTGACTCGAAGAGGGATGCTTAAAGTTGAACCCCCATGCCCTCTCACAGCAGGTGAGACTAGTGTAGATGGGACATGTTGGCTGGTGTGGGCAAGTTGGGCCGAAGGGCCTGTTTCCATGCTGTATGACTGTAACATGGCTATTTGCTGCTGTTGTATTTGTTCCCTTGAAGAAGGTACTTCCTGAAGCCAGGAATGAGGCCATCTCCTTACGTGCTGGAACCCGATTTAGTTACATGTTATTGTGTGGTATCTAGATTGAAAAATCTTCAGCTCATCACCAAAAGAATGAAGGAAGGATAGAATACCGTGCTGGAGTAACTCAGCGGGTCAGGCAGCATCTGTGGAGAACAGGGATAGGTGACAGGGATAGGGAATTAAGGGACAGAAGTTTAGGGGTAATATGAGGGGGAACTTCTTTACGCAGAGAGTGGTAGCGGTGTGGAATGAGCTCCCAGTGGAAGTGGTGGAGGCAGGTTCATTGGTATCATTTAAAAATAAATTGGATAGGCATATGGATGAGAAGGGAATGGAGGGTTATGGTATGAGTGCAGGCAGGTGGGACTAAGGGGAAAAAAATTGGTTCGGCATGGACTTGTAGGGCCGAGATGGCCTGTTTCCGTGCTGTAATTGTTATATGGTTATATGGTTATTATATGGTGACGTTTCACAGAGTGCTGGAGTAACTCAGTGGGTCGGGCAGCATCTGTGGAGAACATGGATAGGTGACGTTTCACAGAGTGCTGGAGTAACTCAGCGGGTGCAGCAGCATCTATGGAGCTAAGGAAATAGACAACGTTTCGGGCTGAAACCCTTCTGGGTTTCGGCCCAAAACTTTGCCTATTTCCAGAAGGATTTCGGCCCGAAACGTTGCCTATTTTCTTTGCTCCATAGATGCTGCTGCACCATAACTCAGCGGGTCAGGCAGCATCTGTGGAGAACATGGATAGATGACATTTCGGGTCTGGACCCTTCTTCAGAATGACAGAAGTGGAGGGGTACAGTGTATTATTGACAGAGAATATACAATAATAATGGTGAAAATCCATGACAGCTTTTTAAAACGAATATGCATGAAATATGGCAAGGAAAGTTTGTATATTTAGAGACGGCAGGAGACTAAAAGTTCGTTGAAATCTCTTTCAGAAAGCCAACACAAGTATTGAGGGCCAATAATGTGAAGTTCAAACAAATGAATGAATACTGTAATGAAAATGACTCACTAAAAGCTTGCTAACGTGGGTACTTATGTCAGGAGATTGTGACATTGAGATAACATGAAATGCCTGCAGGTGGTTTTATAATTCATTCTGTAAAATGACAGTGAATGATTAGTGTCCCATAATAACTTCTATAGCCTGAGATCGTGGTTAAAGCTGGGTCATCATCAGCGTCTAAGAAGTGTCCAAATGGACACTTGAATCACTTTGACATAAGTTCATAAGTGATGGGAGCAGAATTAGGCCATTCAGCCCATCAAGTCCACTCCGCCATTCAATCATGGCTGATGTATCTCTCCTCCTTAACTCCATTCTCCTGCCTTATCCTTATAACCCTTGACACCCTTAAAAATTAAGAATCTGTCTATCTCTGCCTTAAAAATATCCATTGACGGCCTCCACAATGAATTCCACCCTCTGACTAAAAACATTCATCCTCATTTCATAGATACATAGACAATAGGTGCAGGAGTAGGCCATTCGGCCCTTCGAGCCAGCACCATCATTCAATGTGATCATGGCTGATCATCCACAATCAGGACCCTGTTCCTGCCTTCTCCCATACCCCTTGATTCTGCTAGCCTTAAGAGCTTTATCTAACTCTCCACTGCCTTCTGAGGCAGAGAATTGCACAAATTCATAACTGTATGAAAAAGTTTTTCTTCATCTCAGTTCTAAATGGCCTACCCCTTATTCTTAAACTGAGGCCCCTGGTTCTGGACTCCCCCAACATCGGGAACATGTTTCCTGCATCTAGCGTGTCCAGTCCCTTAATACTTTTATATGTTTCTATAATATCACCTCTCATCCATCTAAATTCCAGAGTATACAAACCCAGTTGCTCCATTCTTTCATCATTTGACAGTCCCGCCAACCCGGGAATTAACCTGGTGAACCTCTGCTGCACTCCCTCAATAGCAAGAATGTCCTTCCTCAAATTAGGAGACCAAAACTGCACACAATACTCCAGGTGTGGTCTCACCGGGGCCCTGTACAACTGCAGTAGGACCTCTTTGCTCCTATACTCAAATCCTCTCGTTAAGAAGGCCAGCATGCCATTAGCTTTCTTCACTGCCTGCTGTACCTGCATGCTTACTTTCAGTGACTGATGTACTAGGACACCCAGGACTCGTTGTACTTCCCCTTTGCCTAACCTGACACCATTCAGATAATAATCTGCCTTCCTGTTCTTGCCTCCAAAGGGGATTACCTCACATTTACCCACATTATACCTCATCTGCCATGCATCTGCCCACTCCCCCAACCTGTCCAAGTCACCCTGCATCCTCATAGCATCCTCCTCACAGTTCACACTGCCACCCAGCTTTGTGTCATCTGCAAATTTGCTAATGTTACTTTTAATTCCTTCATCTAAATCATTGATGTATATTGTAAATAGCTGTGGTCCCAGCACCGAGCCTTGCGGTACCCCACTAGTCACTGCCTGTCATTCTGAAAGGGACCCGTTAATCCCGACTCTTTGTTTCCGGTCTGCCAACCACTTCTCTATCCATGTCAATACCCTACCCCCAATACCATGTGCTCTAATTGTGCTCAATAATCTCCTATGTGGAACCTTATCAAAGACTATCTGAAAGTCCAGGTACACTATGTCCACTGGCTCTCCCTTGTCCATTTTTCTTGTTACATCCTCAAAAAATGTGTCAAGCATGATTTCCCCTTCGTAAATCTATGCTGCCTTGGACCAATCCTGTTACTGCTATCCAAATGTGCCGCTATTACATCTTTGATAATCAACTCCAGCGTTTTCCCCACCCCTGATGTCGGGCTAACTGGTCTATAATTTCCTGTATTCTCTCTCCCTCCTTTCTTGAAAAGTGGGATAACATTAGCTACCCTCCAATCCACAGGAACTGATCTAGAATCTATAGAACATTGGAAAATGATCACCAATGCGTCCACGATTTCTAGAGCCACCTCCTTGAGTACCCTGGGATGCAGACCACCATGCCCTGGGGATTTAATGACCTTTAATTCTGAGGCTATGACCTCCGGTCCTAGACTCTCCTAGTGGAAACACCCTCTCCGCATCCACTCTATCCAAGCCTTTCACTATTCAGTAAGTTTCAATGAGGTACCCACTCATCCTTTTAAACTCCAGCGAGTACAGGCCCAGTGCCGTCAAACGCTCATCATATGTTAACCCACTCATTCCTGGGATCGTTCTTGTAAACCTCCTCTGGACCCTGTCCAGAGCCAGCACATCCTTCCTCAGATATGGTGCCCAAAATTGCTCACAACACTCCAAATGCTGCCTGACCATCAGCATTACATCCCTGTTTATTTATTCTATCTCTCTTGAAATAAATGCTAGCATTACTACCTATTCGACTTGGAAATAACTTTTTGTCAATCCTGCTCCAGCACTCCACCTCTGATTTCTGGATTTTCACCCCATTGAGAAAATAGTCTAAGGCTTTTATTCCTATGACCAAAATGCATGACTCCACAGTTTGCTGCACTATATTCCATTTGCTTCTTCTCTGCCCACTCTCCCATATTGCAATGTCACCACAGAAGGCAGTGTAGACCAATTCACTGGATGTTTTCAAGAGAGAGTTAGATTTAGCTCTTAGGGCTAATGGAATCAAAGGATATGGGGAGAAAGCAGGAACGGGATACTGATTTGGATGATCAGCCATGATCATATTGAATGTTGGTGTTGGCTCGAAGGGCTGAATGGCCTACTCCTGCACCTATTTTGAGTAAAAGAGAAACAGTAAGAAGAGGAAACACCAAAGATAGACACAAAATGCTGGAGTAACTCAGCAGGTCGGACAGTATCTCTGGAGAAAAGGAATAGGTGACGTTTCGAGTCGAGACGTCATCAGACACAAGAGGAAACACATTTAGTCGGCAGGTTGTTAGCAAAATTACCAGCAGTAACATGAGAAATGAAAGACTCTAGTTGCAATGATACGGAATAGTCTTAATGAGCTGAATGACCTACTTCTGCTCCTATGACTTATGAACTTATGATATGAAATGCACTGTCTTAAAGTGTGGCGAAAGTGGATTTAATAGAATTTCTATGTTTCTATGTTTCATAAAAGGTTGTGGATCAAGTGGTGGATGATAGAATGAATGTAGAAGGGAGGACAGTGGTGGTGTGGTTGAATGGGCCGACATTCTAGTACCCTGCGTCTCTAATTGTCCAAAGGAATGGGAATGAATATTTTTATAAATGCTATCATATTTATGTTTAATGGAGGATTATGGTTGAAAATCTAGTGGCAGCTACTCAACATCTCATTCACATCATGGCAATAAGAGATTTTCTACAACAACAAATGTATTTAGCAACCTTTAGACAAGCTTTCAAGTCATTGCAAAACTCTTTTCAACTGATGAGGTACTTTTGAAGTACAGTCACTGGTGTAATATAGGAATATTTTGATATAAATATTTTAGTTAAAAAATGCAATCCAATTGAATGCCATTTATGAAGTCAAACAGTGCCCAGTTACCTGGGTTTGGCATTCGAGAGGTCTGGCTGGTGCCAAAATAGGCCAAGCTGTTCTAAAAACAAAGAGCAAGTGTTCCCTTCCCCTTCATTTTTGTTCTAATGTTGCACAGCAATGTTAGGATTCTGGGGACGTCTTAATAGAGGTTGTGTGACTTTTGTTTTGCAGTTAAGTGTGCCCTTAAATTGTAAATAAACTAATTTCATCTGTCCGATCTTAGTGGGTGGATGATGTAGTGGAAGTATCAGTGGTAATCTGAAATATTAATTAAAAGTATCACACATCTGTTGGCAGAAGTATAAGTGCAGAAAGAACAACAACATTATGCTAAAACCATGTAGAATATTGGTTTGCCTGCCAGTGGAAGATTATGGTCATTTCTGGGCATTGCACATATCAAGGTCTAAAGAAAGAATGCAGGCTAGGTTTACTGGAACAGTGTCTGTGATGAAAGACTATTTACACTGTGAAATTAGACACATGAGAATTACTCTGCTGGGAGCAGAGGGAAAGATAGGATAAATAGGTGATTAAAACGGTGAAATCTGTAGGAAGAGGAAACACCGTAGACACAAAATTCTGGAGTAAGTCAGCAGGACAGGCAGCATCTGTGGAGAGAAGGAATGGGTGACTGGGATAGAAGTCTCCTCAGTCTGAAGAAGGGTCTCGATCCGAAACATCACCCATTACTCCTATCTAGAGATGCTGCCTGTCCCACTGAGTTACTCCAGCATTTTGTGTCTATCTTCAAGATTCTGGTCTCTTTATTAGTTTGAGTTTAGTTTCAGAAGCCCTGCTGCCAACCCAGCGACTACTTGCACGCTAGCCACAGTTGTAGGTCGACAAGCAGAATTACATCGCTTAAATCTCTACTCTGACAACAATATTTCTTACTTCAACAATGATTCACTGCAAATGGATCGGTTGTAATCATGTATTGCCTTTCTGCTGACTAGATAGCACGCAACAAAAGCTTTTCACTGTACCTATAAACTACACTGAAACTGAAACTGATTGTCAGGTGTACTGAGGTACAGTGAAAAGCTTTTGTTGCATGCTGACCTGTTGACGGTCATGATTACAATCGAGCTGTCCACAGTGTACAGATACAGGATAAAGGGGATAATGTGAATGACGTTTAATGCAAGATGAAGCCAGTGAAACTAATCAAAGACAAAGAACAAAGGACATTTATTGTCACATACACCAATTGGTGCGGTGAAATTTGAAGCACACAAATAAGATAAACACAACACTATAGAATTTAACATAAAACATAAAAATCATCCCCCCACAGCGGAATCAATGTTTCCCACTGTGAGGGAAGGCACCAAAGTTCAGCCCTCTTCCTCTGTCCACCTGTGGTCGGGGCCTATTGAGGCCTCCACAGTCGCCGACCACGAGCCCGATATTTCAGGCCCACGAACGGAAGAACACTCTCAGCGGCCCGGAGCCTCCGAATCAGCCGCTTCCTACCGGAGACCGCGGCTTCAGAAGTCCACAGACCGAGCTGGGCGGAGATTCAACACTGGCGACCTTGGCGAGAGATCCCAGGGCTCCGCGATTTCAAAGTCAGCGCCGCCCGCGGCTGGAAGTCAGCGCCGCCCGTGGCTGGAAGTCAGCGACGCCCGTCAGCGACGCCCGTGGCTGGAAGCTCCGCTGACCACAGCTCCACCATGTTCAAAGTCGGCAGTCCCAGCACTCACAGCGACCCCAGTAAGGCATCGCTCGCTCCGCCATGGAATCCAGTGCCGCGCTGCTGCTGAAGCTGAGGCTCTGCCGGTCTCCGGCAGGAAAGGCCGCGCCAATCCAGGCGTTAGGCCGCGAGGAGGGGGGGGGGGCGAAGATATGGCTCGGAGAATAGTCGCATCCTCGACCAGGAAGTGACTGAGAAAACAGTTTCCCCCTACCCCCACATAAAAAAGGCTAAGGCCTCCAAAAACAAACTAAAACAGACTAAAAATAACAAAAAGAATGAAAGGACAGACAGCTGCAGGCGAGGCAGCCACACCTGATGGCGCCACCACTCAGAAACCGAGGGTCACCAATGAGGTCGATGGAAAGTCTGGACCTGCTCTCTAGTTGTGGTAGGATGGTTCAGTTGTCTGATAACAGCTGGGAAGAAACTGTCCCTGAATCTGGAGGTGTGCGTTTTCACACTCCTGTACCTTTTGTCCCGATGGGAGAGGGGAGAACATGGAGTGGCCAGGGTGCGACTGGTCCTTGATGATGCTGCTGGCCTTGCCGAGGCAGCGTGAGGTGTAGATGGAGTCAATGGAGGGGAAGTTGGTTTGTGTGATGGTCTGGGCTGCGCCCATTATTCTCTGCAGTTTCTTGCGGTCTTGGATGGAGCTGTTCCCAAACCAAGCTGCGATGCATTGCGGTAAACTGCTTTCTACAGCACATCTGTAGCAGTTGGTGAGAGTTGTTGGGGACATGCCAAACTTCCTAAGCCTTCTAAGGAAATAGGCTTTAAATCACGGAGTCTCAACGTGGAGTTAATGTGGAAGTACTGGGAGTGGTACTACAGATGACCATTGATCTGTGGATGTCAGAGAAGTACAAGCCCTTACCGCCACTAACCAACCTCTTATCAGCCTGAAGAAGTGTCCCGACCCAAAACACTGCCTGTCCGTTCCCTCCACAGATGCTGCCTGACCCGCCGAGTTCCTCCAGCACTTTGTGTTTTGCTCAAGGGCCCAGCATCTGCAGTTCCTTGTGCCTCACATTTCTCCAGTTGCACAGACTTCACACATTTAACACAAATTAAATTCCATCTTGCAGGAATTCAACCTGTGAGGGTATGTGACATATTTTGGCTTATTGGCTTCTGTAAATTGCCCCTAATGTGCAGGGAGTGAGTGGGTGAACGTGGAACTATTGTGGACGGGTGATCGCTGGTCAGCATGGACTCAATGGGCCGAAGGGCCTGTTTCCGTGCTGTACCTCTAAACTAAACATGACGGGCACAAAGTCCTGACTGGACAGGCAACATCTCTGGATAGAAGGAATAGGTGATGTTTCACAGAGTGCTGGAGTAACTCAGCGGGTCAGGCAGCATCTGTGGAGAACATGGATAGGTGACGTTTCACAGAGTGCTGGAGTAACTCAGTGGGTCAGGCAGCATCTATGGAGCTAAGGAAATAGGCAACGTTTCGGGCCGAAACCCATAAGGGTTTCGGCCCAAAACGTTGCCTATTTCCAGAAGGATTTCGGCCCGAAACGTTGCCTATTTCCTTAGCTCCATAGATGCTGCTGCACCATAACTGAGTGGGTCAGGCAGCATCTGTGGAGAACATGGATAGGTGACGTTTCACAGAGTGCTGGAGTAACTCAGTGGGTCAGGCAGCATCTGTGGAGAACATGGATAGGTGACATTTCACAGAGTGCTGGAGTAACTCAGCGGGTCAGGCAGCATCTGTGGGGAACATGGATAGGTGACGTTTCACAGAGTGCTGGAGTAACTCAGCGGGTCAGGCAGCGTCTGTGGAAAACATGGATAGGTGAAGTTTCGGGTGGAGACTGAAGAATGGTCTGGACCGGGAACATCACCTATCCCTTCTCTCCACAGAGGCTGCCTGACCCGCTGAGTTACTCCAGCACTCTCTGTCTATCCTCGATGTAAACCAGTGTCTGCAGTTCCTCGCTGCACATGCTGCCTGGGAGTGTTGTGTTTAAGAGTCAGTATTTGGCGGAGCTCCATTGACGGAAGCGGTGGAGGATGGCAGGGTGGTTGTCCGGGCCATTGCGGGGAGTGAGGGAGTGAGTGAGGGAGTGAGTGAGGGAGGGAGCAGGGAGAGGGAGGGAGCAGGGAGCAGGGAGCAGTCGTCACCTTGCAGCGCTGAGCGGTGACACCGGAGGTCGCTCTAATCCACCCATCCCCACACTGATGGCCAGCCGCTGCCTCTCACTCACTCACTCACTCGCTGCTACAGCCCCCGCTGTTCACCTTCTCGCCACAGCTGCCCGCCCCCCACACAGGCTCCAAGCCCTTTGTGCTTCAAGTAGGTTGGGTCACCTAGACGGGGCAATTGACCCCCGTAAAGTGTCCCTAGTGTGCAGGGAGGGTAGACAGTAAAAGCTGGAGTAACTCAGCGGGTCAGGCAGCATCTGTGGAGAGAAGGAACGGGTGGGGAAACTAAGACCGCAGTATTTAGTGGACATTTAGTTTAGTTTATTGTCATGTGTACTGAGGCACAATAACATGCTTTAGTTGCGCGCTATCCAGTCAGCGGAAAGACACTCCATGATTAAGTATTCAGTATTCCCATACACTTAATGCGATAACGCTTCTGGATGATAAAGGCTCTCCCAAATCTTCCCAATAAAATGTGTGTGAGGTTGTGTGGGGATATACTGGGTGTAGACGGCACACCTTGCCACTGGGGGTGCGTCACTGATGGGGGCGAGTGAATGGTTCGGGTGACAATTCTTTGCTTCATTACTTCAGGGTTTCACACAGCAGCTAATCAGGCCCTTGTCCCACTATCCCACACCGATCAACATACCCCATCTACTAGTCCCACCTGCCTGCGTTTGTCCCATATCTCTAGTAGTTGAGGTTATTATTGCCGCTTACCCAAACAAGTGGACAATATTCCATCACAATCCTGACCTTATAAATTCATGTGATAGGAGCAGAATTAGGCCATTTGGCCCAAAAGGCTGCTCCACCATTCAATCATGGCTGATCTATCTCTCCCTATCTTAATGGCCTTCTCCTGCCTTCTCTCCATAACCCCTGACACCCATACTAATCAAGAATCTATCTCTGTATTTACTGACTTGGCCATTTGATGGTTTGGATGTGGTGATGCACAGCCTTTGACCTGTCCTGTGGTCATTGTATTTATGAGGCTGCCCCAGTTGAGTTTCAGGTCAGTGGGAACTATTTCAATGGGACCAACAGAGTAACATTTCCTTTGCTATTGCCATTTATGTTCAGGCCAAGTGAAAAAGTTCAAGATTTGGTTTCAAGGGACTCCTAGGAGGCACAGTTTTATGGTGAAAGGGGCGGTTTAACGGAGACATGCAGATCAATTATTTTTACACAGATGGTGGTGGGCGCCTGGAATGCGCTGCTAGGAGTGTTAGTGGAGATTGATATGACAGTGGCATTCAGAGGCTTTTAGACAGGCACGTGGATATATAGGGATATGGATGAGATCAGTTTTGGCACAGACATTGTGGGCTGAAGGGCCTGTCCCTGTGCTGTACATTCCATTGTTCTATGTTCCTGCACCAGAGTTTGGGATACATTCACATTCTATTTCCATTGCAAGGCATTTGAGCTACAAAGTAAAAGCCCAGCTTAAGGTCGGCTGACAGAGCAGTAAATCTGGAATGGAACATCAACCTGCCACCAGTACACTGGCTGGGTAGAGGAGGTGAGGGAGTAGAGGTGGTTCCGATTATCATCCTGGTCAGTACAGCTCAGTCGTGTACTGATTACTATGTTTACACCGGTTATGAAGGAGTCATGAAAGCATCCAAAGCTGAGATGTGAGGATGGAACAAACTGGAAAATTGCAATTTGACAGAGTCATAGAGCCATTCAGCATGGAAACAGGCGCTCTGGCCCAACTTGCCCACAACGGCCAACATGTCCCATCTACACTAGTCCCACATGCCTGCATTTGGCCCAAATCCCTCCAAACCTGTCCTATCCATGTACCTGTCTAAATATTTCTTAAATGATGGTCCCTGCTTCAACTACCTCCTCCGGCAGCTCGTTCCATACACCTACCACCATTTGCATGAAAAAGTTACCTCTCAGGTTCCTATTAAATTTTTCCCCCTCACCTTAAACCTATGTCCTCTGGTTCTCGATTCATCCTACCCTGGGCAAGAGAATCTGTGTGTTTACTCGATCTATTCCTCATGTTCACATATTAAATATTCAAAGAGATCTGCCCATCAGAATTAGTCTGATCAAATATTCTGTATTAGTGAAGGACAGATGGAGCTAAATAATATATTATATCAGTGTTAAACTGTTGAGTTGGTACTAAAGACCATCTGGTATATATTAAATTATCACTTGTAGCATGTACGTTGTAGGATGTGGAACTACCTCCTCAAGAAAGTCTCTGACTTTTACATGAAAATTCAGATGTTCCCTATATTGGGATTTCAAACCAGTTAAATGATTCTTCATCAAGACTATGCTGTAGCATTGCAACATCATAACCTGATTTGTCTATACTTTAATACCAATAAAATACTGACAAAGTGTCACAAATTCTATTAACAATTTTAACTTTTGTATTTGTACCAAGACAGAATAACTGTGTACATCTCTGCTCAAGCTGAGCACTTTGTTAGCCTGAAGTTTAATGTAAAATAACCTAACACTCCAGGAATTTCACGACTCTGCTTCTCTGATGTGTTCAGTGCATAATTGACATGGTCTCCTATCCAATATCTACACTCGTTTATTTACCTCTACCAGTTCTATATTATTCTCATATCTCCATCTCCAACATTAAGCCATCACAAAGCCCAGGATTCCATTGTAAATCCAATTACAGTAACTGCAAGATGTTATATTTTCTCAACTATTTCTTTTGATATCTGCAATTTCCTTCAGATCCCAAGTCCTCACTATCAATGCTATCTTTGCAATGCTTTCTGTTTTAATTTACTTGGAATGCTTTAAAGGTTTTACTAGACATCTGTCCCTGATTTACCTGCATTATCTTTGTAAATCAATCAAGACTTTCCTTTTTATTAATATCAACTTAATTCTGACTGTAACCTTTTTTCCAATTATAAGAATTCTTGATCTTCAGTCTTTAATTCCATTTTTATTATTTCATGTGATCAATATTTGACTCGTATTAAATCTGTGCTGTCTTAAAGTGGCACATCTATACGTGCTTTTTGCCGTGTTACTGCTGCTGCACTGTTTATAGCTCGCTGCTCAATTCTCCACACAGCTCTCTCCACCACATTTATATAAATTCTTTAGAAAAAAAATCCCAAAGCTCTTCTCAGGAATATAATGAGTCAAATTTTGGCTTCGAGATCTGGAAGTAGCTATTATGACAGGTGAATAAACATGAGACTTGAACCATGGTTATGTTTAAGGAGGATTTTAAAAAGGAAAGATGGCGATGAGAAACAGAGGGGTTTAGGAATAAAAATCCAGACCAAAGGGCAAGATGGTTGATACAACATTTGCCAGTGACGGGGAGCGAGGAGCGGCAAATGCATGAGTCATGTCTCGCAGAAGTTGCTAAACAGTCAGAGGGCTGCGGGAGGCACAGAAGCAGGGTTCTGGTGGGTTTAAAGATGAGACTCTGTGTTTTAAAACGGAGTCTCTGATGGACTGAGAGCCAATAGAGGCAAGTGGACACAAGAGACATCGATGAACAGGGCTTGGTACGAATAAGATAAAGGGAGCAGAATTTCAGATAGGCTCACTTTTACTATGTAAGATGCACATTTATCAATGAGGTTTAAAATGGCAGATAAATTACATTAATTATATAGCATGGGCAAGTTAACGTCCCAGTGAAAATGGCCATTCCTAGAGCAGGCGTTGGACTGTTCATTACTATCCCAATAATATTGTTCTGACCTCCGCTCAGTCCACCCAGGCCTATGCGATCACCCAGTTGCTAAACACTTCAACTCCCCCTCCCATTCCCACACTGACCTTTCTGTCCTGGGCCTCCTCCACTGTCAGACTGAGGCCCAGCACAAATTGGAGGAACAGCGCCTCATATTTCGCTTGGGCAGCTCACAGCCCAGTGGTATGAACATTGATTTCTCTAACTTCAAGTCTCTCTCTTTCCCTCTCTCTCCATCCCTCCCCCACACAAGTTCTCTGACGTTTCACTGTCCCTCTGACTAATTTTACTGTTTGTATTCCTCCTTGTCACCTTCCCCTCAGCTAACAATTAACCATTCATTCTCCATTTCCTACTCCACGGGCTGCTTTGATCTGTCATTTTCACATCTTACTCTTCCACATCTCGAGACTCCTTCGCCCCTGACTCTTGAGTCCGAAGAAGGGTCTCGACCTGAAACATCACAAATGTTTTCTCTCCAGAGATGCTGCCTGTCCCGCTGTGTTACTCCAGCACTTTGTGTCTATCTTCAGTGAAAATCAGCATCTGTGGTCCCTTCCTATACAATATGGTTCTAGTTTTGTGTGACTGTTCTGGGGTTACAGTAATTGGGTTGTACATGATACTCCTGGGATTATGAATCACACTGGTTAGGGATGGCATTATGGTATTTCTGATCCATGGCATTTATGCTGGCCACATGTGTGTTTACTTCTTGTACTATACATCATGGCTTCTCCAATCTAATGTACGTTAGTTGTCAGTGTACAAGTTACCAAAGATAAGAAGCATAAAAAGAGACCAATATGAATAAGAAGCAGATGGGTCAGGATTTGTAGTAAAACGATGGGACAGAATGATCAAGTTCATTGATGTCAAATTGGCAGCAGACTGGCTCTGCATCAACCTACTGCTGTACGTTTCCATTGACTTTGATGTCAGTGGAGATCATGGCAGCAACTTATACCATAGAGTTGATCTAATGACCATCTGATTTCAGCCCTGACAGAAATTCAATGAACCTAACCAGGGATTTTTCCTTATTGCTTAAATAACCAATAGTGAGCATTTTAGTCCATTATTTTTCAATGTTAGTAACTGTCATCTTTAGTGTTACTAATTATTTATCTTCCTCAATTTCACCTGAATTTGTCAGATTATTGATTTGTATCAGGTTCAATGATCAGAACGTTTTTTTGTCACAGAAAGACATCGCCTTTAAATCCAATTCTGCCTTCACCTACTGTCCACTGTCGACAGTGGGGTATTTAAGTGGACTGCACCTGTTTACATACCTCCTCAAACTGCCATCTCACAGATATTGTCCATCTCTGTGGCTCAAATATTTGCTGAATAAACTGATGGAGCCACCTGGGGACATGCGAATATGACCAGGGTGCAGAAACATTCCCAGTGTTGCTGGTGTATCTGTCCTCTGTATCTACGTCATGTGTATCTTATTGGCAGAACCTGATCTTGATTGAAAATGTATCTTATGATTACTCTCACTGATCTACCATCCACAGTTCTAGAATACAGTACCAATATTGTCCCTCGCTGTTGACATTTGTTTTTCCACGAGTAGAATTCTGATTTCTCACTTTTATTGGTGTCTCTTCTACTGTACATCGTTCTATCTAAATCGGATGAAGAGCAGAAGTTCTCAAACATCCTCAAGGCTCTGAAGAATCGAGGAAAAACCAAATTATCTCATGGAACGATAGTCCCTTCCTTGACTTCTTTACCCAATGGGTAGAGGGATAATATCATAAGACACAAGAGCAGAATGAGGCCACTCGGCCCATCGAGTCTACTCCGCCATTCAATCATGGCTGATCTATTGTTCCCTCTCAACCCCAATCTCCTGCCTTCTCCCTGTAACCTTGATGCCCTTACTAATCAATAACCTATCAATCTCCGCTTTTAAAAATACTCAATCTTGGCCCCCACATTCCATAGGTTCACCGTCGTCTGGCTAAAGGAATTCCTCCTCATCTCCAGTCTAACGTAGTTAACTGAGGGGGATGAAGAAAGCCACAGGTTTCAAGTCTGGCAAAAGAATGGGTTGGACTAGGTGAGACTGTAAACATATGGGTATTTTAAACAGTGACGATGAGAACATAAACACAAGTGGAGCAAGTTGTGGTGTTTTGACAGCTAGTAATGGTCAAGAGATCAACATTGAAGTTTAACTAATTTTGATTTTTCCCACTAATACTTTTTGCTGGGATTGGGGTCAGAGTGGATTCCTGTCCTCTCTCTCTGTTCCATCCCAGGGCTGCTGGTACAGGCGTGTATTCATTTCCTTGTGCTTCAGTGTGATCAACATGGGCAATAATTACTCCCATCTGAAAATCTGTTGTCCTCAATCACCAAGTCATTATTTTTGATCTGCGCAGATTAAATCTGGCAATGAGTCTTGGGGAGAGGCATGGGACAGACGGCATGGGACGGCATGGGACCCCCCCCAATATGATAAGAGGCATGGGACAGACGGGGCAGATGCTGGAGCTGATCGCCACGATGCGGAGGGCCCAACCGCTAGCTAAGGGGGTCAAGATCGTCCCGTCAACAGAGGGCTCGAGGCCCCTGGCCATGGGAGAGCAAAGAAGGGAAGAGATTTGAACTTTTTTTTGCAGTGACTCCAGCACAGTGAGGAATGTGGAAGAGTCACTGTGGTGGATGTTTATGTTAAAATGTATTTTGTGTGTTCTGTTGCTTTTTATTTGTGTGACTGACTTGGCAAATGTAATTCATCGTATGTTGCGAAACACACTTGGCTAATGAAGTATTATTGTGATTGTGATTTGTAGTAGAACGATGGGACAGAATTTTCAAATTTAATGATGACAAGCTCTCCATTGTTCATTCCCATAGACTGATGTCCTGTCCACAGACTTATACCAGATAGCTGATCTACTGACCACATGATTGCAGCCCTGACAGAAATTGACCGAACCAACCAGGGATTTTTTCCCTGGTTCTGAAGAAGGGTTTCGACCCGAAACGTTGCCTATTTCCTTCGCTCCATAGATGCTGCCTCACCCGCTGAATTTCTCCAGCATTTTTGTCTACCAGGGATTTTTTCTTATGGCTTGAATAACTATTAGTGGACATTTAATTTCATTATTTTCCAATGTTAGTAGCTATGTCATCTTTCTTCCCCATCATTCTTGTGAATCTGTAGGCCATTGTTGATTTGTATCAGGTTGAACGGTAACACATCCAATGACATTGCCTTCTTCATCACCACGCCATGACCATCCATCCCAACACCATATTCCTGGATTACATGAAGATATATCAACTTTCAACGAGAAGGCAGCTATTCCCCTTCCTAGGGACTAATCCAGCAATTTTCCACCCTTATCTTCAGAAAGACATTCGATTGTCAGTGGAAGCCGAGACTGCCAGACTCGGCGTTTGATTTGCCTTGCTGTGCCAGTGTTGCAACTGTGCTCTGTTCTAGATTCAATGTCCCTCCATCTCGTGCCTCTGATCTGAGTAGTTTGTGTGCTGGATCAGTGGCCCATGGGTATGGTGTATCCTTTACCCTGGGATATGTGGCTCTGGTCTAAATACCTTGTGTGCAATAACCCGGGGTTAGCTGCCCCCGATCTAATTACTGTGTGCGCTTTATCCCGGGATAAGGGGCTCTAAAAACCGTGTGTGTGCTGTAGCCCGGGTTGGTGGCTCTGTCCCTGTGTGTGTGTGTGTGTGTGTGACCATGTGTGTGTCTATGTGTGTGTGTGTGACCATGTGTGTGTCTATGTGTCTATGTGTGTGTGTGTCTATGTGTATGTGACCATGTGTGTGTGTGTGGTGTAGCCCGGGTTGGTGGCTCTGTCCCTGTGTGTGTCTGTGTGTGTGTGTGTGTGTGTGTCATATGTGTGTGTGTGTGTGTGTGTGTGTGTCTATGTGTATGTGACCATGTGTGTGTGTGTGTGTAGCCCGGGTTGGTGGCTCTGTCCCTGTGTGTGTCTGTGTGTGTGTGTGTGTGTGTGTCTATGTGTGTTTGTGTCCGCATGTGTCTGTGTGTGTGCGTGGCTATGTGTGTACGTGTGTGCTGTCCCTGTGTGTGTCAATGTGTGTGTGTGACTATGTGTGTGTGTGTGTGTGTGTGTGTGTGTGTGTGTATGTGACCGTGTGTGTGTGTGTGTGTGTGTGAGCCCGTGTGTGTGTGTGTGTGTCTGACTCTGTGTGTGTCTATGTGTGTGTGTGTGTGTGTATGTGTATGTGTCTGTGTGTGTGTCTATGTGTGTGTGTGTGTGTGTGTCTATGTGTATGTGTGTGTGTGTGTGTGTGTGTGTGTGGGTTGTGTGTGTGTGTGTGACCATGTGTGTGGCCATGTGTGTGTCTATGTGTGTGTGGTGTAGCCCGGTATGTGAGCGGCTCTGTCTGTACCTTGTGTCACCACTTTGCCGAACACGGGCAGCGTGTCCACGGTGGAGCAGTTCCAGCGGCGGTTACGGAATTGGTGTTGACATTCCTCAATGGCCAACTCTGCCCCTCTCCTCACCGAGTCCATCACCTCCACGTTGCGTTTACAGATCTGGATCTGTCGGTTTATCAAACCCTTCAGGCGCTCGCACGTCTCCTCGTCCTGGATGCTGGCGATGGACGATAGCTTGGCCAGAAACCTGTGGACAAGGGATCAAATACAGGCAGTGTGTAAGAAGCAACTGCAGATGCTGCTGTACACCGGAGATAAGCACAAAGTGCTGGAGTAACTCAGCGGCACAGGCATCATCTCTGAAGTGACGTTTTGTGTCGAGACCCTTCCTCAGACGGTAACTCCGCGGGTGAGTTTATCATGGGTGCAGGAGGTGGCCCCTGACGCAGTGGTCTGACCCGCAGAGTTATTCCAGCTCTGTGCCAAACACAGAGGCAGGCGGGCTGGGTGAGTGGGAACTGGCTCACCGGGAAACTACCGGTACACAATGACGGGGCGTAACGCAGCCGGGGCGCAGGGAGAAAGCAGGAGGCAGCTCCACATGGTACACCCCACACGGTACACCCTGTACATTGTACACTCCACACGGTACACCCCACATGGTACACCCCACACGGTACATCCCACACAGTACACCCGACACGGTACACCCCACATGGTACACACCACACAGTACACCCCGTACACCCCACATGGTACACCCCACACGGTACACCCCACATGGTACACACACACGTACCCCACACGGCGGCACACCCCACACGGAAGTGACCCACACGGTACACCCGTACTCAGACGGTACACCCCACCCCACACACCCCACACACACAGGTACACCCACCACGGTACACCCACACGGTACACCCCACACACACCCACACACAGACACTGGGTGAGTGGGAACCGGCCACGGGAAAACTCCGTGCACAATGACGGTACGTAACGCAGCCGGGGCGTACACACACACAGGGTACACTCCACACGGTACACCCCACACGGTACACTCGACACTGTACACTCCACACGGTACACCCCACATGGTACACCCCACACGGTACATCCCACACGGTACACCCCACACGGTACACCCGACATTGTACACTCCACACGGTACACCCCACATGGTACACCCCACACGGTACACCCCACACGGTACATCCCACACAGTACACCCGACACGGTACACCCCACATGGTACACCCCACACAGTACACCCCGTACACCCCACATGGTACACCCCACGGTACACACCCCACACGGTACACCCACACACCCACACCCACATGGGTACACACACACGGTACACCCACACGGTACACCCCACACGGTACACCCCCGTACACCCCACATGGTACACCACACCCACACGGTACACCCACACACGGTACACCCCATACACCCCACACATGGTAACCCCACACGGTACACCACACACACGGTACACCCACACGGTACACCCCACACGGCACACACACACGGTACACACCCCACACGGTACACCCCACACGGTACACCCCCGTCCACACCCCACACGTCCCACCCACACCCGTACACCCCACACGGTACACACCCACATGGCACCCCACACGGTACACCCCACACGGTACACCCCACACGGTACACCCCACACGGTACACCCCACACGGTACACCCCACACGGTACACCCCACACGTACACCCGACACGGCACACCCCACACGGTACACCCCACACGGTACACCCCACACGGTACACCCCACAACCTCCACCACAGTGGTCCTGGGCCGCTGCCAACTAGTTTACAGATACAGCGCGGAAACAGGCCCTTCGGCCCACCGAGTCCGCACCGACCAGCGATCCCCGCACATTAACACTATCCTACACACACTAGGGACAATTTACATTTCCACCAAGCCAATTAACCTACAAACCTGCACGTCTTTGTGGTCTTTAGCGCTACGATTAGCCTGGGGACTCGTGGTATAAAGTGTAGTGTTTCACACTTTAGTAAATACTGGTAAATACATTACACTACAGGGATTCAATCTAGAAATTGCGTAACGCGAGATAGTTGCAAATCCCAGTTTCCCCATTGTGTGTGTGTTTGCGTTATCACACAGCGTTACATCGTCGTGTCCGCTTCAACGCAAGAGACGGGAGAGCGAGGCACATACAGCAGACCAGCCTGAATTACCCTCCAAACTTCCCTCTAGTGTAGTGTCTAACTTCATTTGTACAGTTTTACAGATGTTTTTATTTTGGTAACGAGGCAGATTTAATAGAAGGTAGACACAAAATGCTGGAGTAACTCAGCGGGACAGGCAGCATCTTATCTCTGGAGATCCCGCGGAGTTACTCCAGCACTTTGTGTCGATCTTCGATTTAAACCAGCATCTGCAGTTCTTTCCGACACACATTAAATAAAACCCCGATACATTTGGGGGGGTTTGCGCTCGTGTTTGCAGAGACACATAAAATAAAATGTGTAAGAAGGAACTGCAGATGCTGGTTTAAACTAAAGATAGACACAAAATAGAGGATCCAGGATCCAAAATCCAGGACAAGGGGTCACAGCTTAAGGATAAGGGGGAAATCCTTTAAAACCGAGATGAGAAGAACTTTTTTCACACAGAGAGTGGTGAATCTCTGGAACTCTCTGCCACAGAGGGTAGTTGAGGCCAGTTCATTGGCTATATTTAAGAGGGAGTTAGATGTGGCCCTTGTGGCTAAGGGGATCAGGGGGTATGGAGAGAAGGCAGGTACGGGATACTGAGTTGGATGATCAGCCATGATCATATTGAATGGCGGTGCAGGCTCGAAGGGCCGAATGGCCTACTCCTGCACCTAATTTCTATGTTTCTAAAATGCTGGAGTAACTCAGCGAGACAGGCAGCATCTCTGGAGAGAAGGAATGGCTCTAGAGATGCAGACTGGTTCACTGAGTTAGTGTCTGCCCATCTTACGTAAATAAAACCACTGTTTGAATCTTCGGAAATAACTATTTTCAGTTTGAATTTGAAGAAATGCTGGACATTGGTTGAGGTAATTGTGGAAATCACACAATGTGTTTCCCGTCATATTCCAGGATTTATACCCCAGAATTAATATACATGGTTGAATGAATCCGAAGTTTCTATGTGTTCCGCCAATAAAGATTTAGGGTTGAAAACGAATCCTTAAAATAACACAGAGGAAATGAGACAGTGTTATGGGCCGCAAATGGCAACAAATATACAGGGAAAACTATAAATACAAAGGTACAAATGATCTTCTTCCCCTCGCTGTGGTTTTATAGTTTATGGGGAATTATAGTTCTGAGTTTCACTGCGGGAAAGGCCCTGCGGTGAATCGCGGACACCCACCTTGCGGTTAATGAGTGAGTGTTCTCTATAAAGTAGCGTGCAGCCTGCCAGCTGAGTGAGTATAATATTGGTCACATTAACAATGGATATTCCCGTTCTGTTCAAAACTATTCAGGATGCAGAGTTCTCCGATTCTAAAAGTTATTGAACAGCGAGCGGCCGGCGTCTGCATTTAAATGGTGCAGCTTTGACTTGTGACTAAAGGGTTAATGGTAACTGGGTTTTGCCTTCTGGAGTTTGGTGCTCTTTCATTTAACCTTTTCAACTCCCGGTTCCTGGAGTCACCAAACTTTAGAAGCGTCTGCCCCGACCGACCAGGCGCGTTGTGCGAGCGCCCTGCCCGGTAGATGCAGCACAGGTTGGGTTGTCGGAGTGGAGGCTCGCACTGTGGCGCGCTGCCAGTGTAGCACTGTGGCGCTGCCAGTGTAGCACTGTGGCGCTGCCAGTGTAGCTGCCAGTGTAGCACTGTGGCGCTGCCAGTGTAGCTGCCAGTGTAGCACTGTGTCAATGCCAGTGTTGGGGACGGCTGGCACTGTATCGATGCCAGTGCAGCACTGTGGCGCTGCCAGTGTACTGTGTCGCTGCCAGTGTAGCACTGTGGCGCTGCCAGTGTTGGGCACGGCTGGCACAGTGTAGCTGCCAGTGTCGCTGCCAGTGTAGCACTGTGGCGATGTCAGTGTAGCACTGTGTCAATGCCAGTGTTGGGGACGGCTGGCACTGTGGCGCTGCCAGTGTAGCACTGTGTCAATGCCAGTGTAGCACTGTGTCGCTGCCAGTGTTGGGGACGGCTCGCACTGTATCGATGCCAGTGTAGCACTGTATCGATGCCAGTGTAGCACTGTGGCGATGCCAGTGTTGGGGACGGCTCGCACTGTATCGATGCCAGTGTAGCACTGTGTCGCTGCCAGTGTAGCACTGTGGCGATGCCAGTGTTGGGGACGGCTCGCACTGTGGCGCTGCCAGTGTAGCACTGTGTCGATGCCAGTGTTGGGGACGACTCGCACTGTATCGATGCCAGTGTAGCACTGTGGCGATGCCAGTGTATGAGGCCGTTGTGTGCAAAGATGACCTTCAACTCCCCCAATCCGCTCCCCCCGCTCCGAGTTGCCAGCATCGTCCGCAAACCAAATATCTTCTGGAATAAGACATGGGCAATGGACAAAGACCCCTCTCTCTCTCTCTCACACCCCCCTCTCTCCGGCTCGTCCCTTCTCACATTTGCTTTCTTGCTTCTAAATACGCGGCCAAATGCGCGTTGCACAATATCCGCGAAGGACAGGACAATCGCACTTAATTCCAGCGGCCCATAAATCACCCAACTGGCAAGTGGCGCAGATCCACCACGTCCTTCTATAAAGTCGCGGCTTCACTAAGACACGCACTGTGTCTAAATACATCACAATTCCTGGTGTACTAAACTGCACAAACCCACACCTACCTCCCGCAAACACCTGGTGCATGGGGGTCGCTCACAAGCAAAGTTAGAGAATTGGTGGCATTTCATATCGAGGGGGCATCAGTGCAACCGAGAGGCAGATAGAGAGAGGGGGGGGGGGGGGGGGGGAGGGGGGGGGGGAAGAAAGAGAGAGGGAGAGGGAGGGGAGAGAGGGGGAGAGAGACAGAGAGGGATAGAGAGAGAGAGGGAGGTGAGAGAGAGAGAGAGGGTGAGAGAGAGAGAGAGAGAGAGAGAGAGAGAGAGAGAGAGAGAGGGGGGAGACAGGCAGAGATAGGGAAAGAGAGAGAGATACAGAGATAGTCAAGAGAGGCAGATAGAGAGAGAGGGAGAGAGGGGGTCACCACGGGTACCACCCGCTATTACCATTCTAACATTTAATTCACTAGGAACATCTATATTGGCGCGTTTCTTAAATACAAATAAAGCGATTATAATCGATTAGCCTGGTGGGGGCCTTGCATAAAACGCGTTAGATTTAAAGTTAGATATAGCTCTTATGGTTAAGGGATATGGGGGGGGGGGGGAGCAGGAACGGGGTACTGATTTTAGATGATCAGCCATGACCATATTGAATGGCTCGAAGGGCCGAGTGGCCTCCTCCTGCTGTACCTATGTTATCTATGTGTCTATGTATCTGCAGCCCGCAGCTCCTGGCAGTTTGAATGAACAAACGAGGCCGGGTTTCAAGCCCATCTTTGCCGAAGTGGCGAACAGGTCGGGGCAGGTCTCACCCCACATAACTCATCACAAATCATTGCGTTTCAATCAATAAATAACAGCGCCGTTCCCCGCCCCGGGTCGACGCCGATAGCGGGCAGGCGGGCGGGCGGGACGTGGAGAACACATTTGCTAATTGTACTAACAGCGAAGGCGACCTGATCAGCGGTACAATGACATTAGGACCATTTGTAATCGCCTCGTATGTTTAGTGTAGTTTGGAAGAGCGGCTGTGTTTTATTGGGAAGTTTTCAGAGTCTCGGTGACAGCTCGCAACACATTGTCCAGATGGATCTGTAGACCTGGTGCTTCTTTATAGACATATATTTTTATATATATATATAATCCAGACACAATACCAAGACAAGACAAGATGTGATGCTTGTTTTTTTTTTGGGTGGGCAAAAACTGCTCGCCACACGAACACTTCCAGCGGCAACTCGGATGCGGGAATGAAACGCTTGCTTTCGCAATTATAACATAAAGACAATAATGTCATAATGTTCAACACTTACAGCCAGTTACTAGCATTGGCGGACACCAGCGCCAGGACGAGGAGAAGAAGCGAGCGCAAGGAGCAGAGCGGAGACATGCTGCCGATGACAATCCAGGCAAGAGGGTTTAAAGAACTGGTTCCGATTTCTCCCCCATACAAAAGTCACAAAGTGAAACTTCCTTAAAGACGTTTGTTTTCCAGCTTGTCCCGCTGACAGGCTGACAGAGATCCACTCACTTTCTGTCAAAGTTGTAACCAGGGATGCGGTGGATATTGTGCAGCTATTTACGCACGGAGAGAGTCTGTCCGAGTGCGGGTTTGACGTGTCTTGTCGCCGGTGGCAAGTTGCTGGAGCCCGTTGTGTGTGTGTGTGTGTGTAGCGGGGTTGCTGTGGATCTGCAGGCCGGTTCCAAGCGACGTGTGCTGGGGTGGGAGAGACGGCTGGAGCCCAGGCTGAGAGCAGCAGAATGCAGGGAGGCGAGGCGAGCGCCGCTCGGATCCCCGCTCCGGCACGGAGCCTCCCCCGGGGGCGGGGAGACAAGCATTCGGTTGGACCGGACACCGCGTCAATCAGCCTCTCGGGCCGCTTCCATTCGCCGCTGTGTGTGGTTTTTTAGATGAGTCACTGATAGACTAACAGGAGCAGCATCTGACAGTGAGCACACTGGCTCATCGGCTGCGAAAAGCACTGGCCAGCCGGCAGAGGGAGAGAGGACAAACACAATGATGACTAGAGTTCTCACCCTCTCTCTCCTCCCTTGCTTCAAGAATCACAACTTCATTCCGTCTGAAGAAGGGTCTCGACCTGAAATGTCGCCCATTCCTTCTCTCCACAGATGCTGCCTGTCCCGCGGAGTTACTCCAGCTTTGTGTGTGTGTGTGTGTGTGTGTGTCTGCGGTGTAAACCAGCATCTGCAGTCCTCTCCTCCTCCTCCACACTGGCCCATTCTGTCTGCGTCGCCTTTGCTCGCTTGCAGGCGATTTGCAAACGGACCCGGGCGCTGATGGCAGCCTGGGGGCACCGAGTGTGGACGCGCTACTTGTGATTCAAAGCCAAGCCCCAACCTGTCCACATTGATTCTAGAGCTCGGGTCATCAGTTAGGAATGAGCCGAGAGAGGTGCGACTGGAGTAACTCAGCGGGACAGGCAGCATCTCTGATGTTTCGGGTCATTAGTTCATGCATGCTAAGAACAGTATTAGGCCATTCGGCCCATCAAGTCTACTCCACCATTTAATCATGGCTGATCTATCTTTCCCTCCTAACCCCATTCACAGACCCTTCTTCCCTCTAGAAAGGCCCCAACCCCCAAACATCGCCTGTCCATTCCCTCCACAGAAGCTGCCCGACCCGCCGCGTTCCTCCAGCGCTTTGTGATTTGATCAAGATTCCAGCAGCTGCAGTTTCTCGTATCTCCAGCTGTGCAAAACATCTGTCGCCAAAACCTTGTTGCTCAATATAGGAGATGGGTCAGAGGGAAAGTTTCGCCGATGTGGTCCACATCTTCTTTGAAGACCTGCAGCAACTCACTGATTGCTGGTGACCCCTGCCCCCATGACCCCTGACCCCTGACCCCTGCCACCATGACCCCTGGCCCCATGACCTCTAGCTCCATGATCCCTGGCTCCATGACCCCTGGCCTCATGACCCCTGGCACCATGACCCCTGCCACCATGACCCCTGGCCCCATGACTCGTCCCCATGACCCCTGGCCCCATAACCTCCGGCCCCATGGCCCCTGGCCACCATGACCCCTGGCCCCATGACCCCTGGCCCCTGACCCCCTCCATGACCCCTGGCCCCATGACCCCTGGCTCCATGACCCCCGGCCTCATGACCCCTGGCACCATGACCCCTGGCACCATAACCCCTGCCACCATGACCCCTGGCCTCATGACCCCTGCCACCATGACCGCTGGCCCCATGACCCCTGGAAGTGAGCAAGGAGCGTCCAGGCAGAGAGCGGGAACATGCCGGCCCTATAGAAGCAGTGGGAGGTGTGCATCTCCTCACACATTGTGCATCCTCTGCCCCATCTGAGGAAACATTTGCTTCCTACTTCAGTCTTATTAGTCACCAGCGTTTTGGTGTCCATCTTCTTATTAGTCACCAGCGTTCTACTCCAGCTTTTGGTGTCCATCTTCTTATTAGTCACCTTAATTGAGTTTAGTTTAGTTTAATGTCATGTGTACCGAGGTACAGAGAAAAGCTTGTTGTTGCGTGCCATCCAGCCACCAGAACTGTCCACGGTGAAGATTATCACCAGAAGGAGTGTCCACAGTGTACAGATACAGGATGAAGTGAATAACGTTTAGTTCAAGGTAAAGTCAGTATAGTCTGATTAAAGATAGTCCGAGGGTCTCCCATGAGGTAGATGGGAGGTCAGGACCGCTCTCTAGTTGGTGAGAGGACGGTTCAGTTGCCTGATGACAGCCGAGATGAACCTGTCCCTGAATCTGGAGGCGTGTGTTCGTTTTCACACTTCTGTACCTCTTGTCCGATGGGTAAGGGGAGAGGAGGCAGTGACCGAGGTGAGACTGGTCCTTGATGATGCTGCTGGCTTCAGTGTCCACAAGAGTGAAGTAAGGCATTCATCATCCCAAGGGACCTCAGAAGAAGAGGAAATGTGTGTTTTCTGTAGAGTGCTCAGTTCCCCTCCCTTGGGATGTTGGGCAAAAATATATGACTTACAGAGCGTGGTGTCGTGTGTCAAATTCCCCTACGGTTCTGATCTATCTCTCCCTCCTAACCCCATTCTCCTGCCTTCTCCCCGTAACCCCTGACACCTCGTTTATCCCACTGATCACTCAAAGCAGGTCCATTGTTAAAGTATTTCCCCTTCAAACAGCTGCATAAAGTCTACTGTAGAGGTGAAGGGGAACATGGTGCATCCCAACAAAAACCTTCCGAGTGTTTCCTAACCAGATGAACCATGAGATCCACACTCTCCTGAAGTCCAGATCCCACGCATTTAGGTCTGGAGATGGAGAGGTCTACAAGAAGACCAGATACGACCTTGGTAAGGCCATTAAAAAGGCCAAAAGGGACTTCTGCTCCAAGCTGGAGGATGAGACGGATGTTCGGCAACTGTGGCGAGGCTTGAATGCAATCACCTCCTACAAGGTGAAATCAGGAGGCAGAAGATCTATCCTGGTCCCAGCACACCGATGATATTATAAAGAAAGCACATCAGCGCCTCTACTTCCTGAGAAGATTACGGAGAGTCGGTTTGTCAAAGAGGACTCTCTCGAACTTCTACAGGTGCACAGTAGAGAGCATGTTGACCGGTTGCATCGTGGCTTGGTTCGGCAACTTGAACGTCCAGGAGCGGAAAAGACTACAGAAAGTTGTGACCACTGCCCAGTCCATCATCAGCTCTGACCTCCCCACCATCGAGGGGATCTATCGCAGTCGCTGCCTCAAAAAGGCTGCCAACATCATCAAGGACCCACACCATCCTGGCCACACACTCATCTCTCCGCTACCATCGGGCAGAAGGTACAGGAGCCTGAAATCTGGTACATCCAGGTTCAGGAACAGCTTCTTCCCCACTGCCATTAGGCTATTAAACACAACATCAAACAGACTCTGAACTATAACAGCCTATTGCACTTTATCTGTTTATTTATGTGTATATATATGTATGGTCTATGTTATATAGACACACTGAACTGTTCAGTATTTGTGCTTACAATATTCTGTTGTGCTGCAGCAAGCAAGAATTTCATTGTCCTACCTGGGACACATGACAATACATGACACACACATGACACACACATAAATTCTCTTGACTTGACTTGACTTGAGAATGTGCCGGTGTCTGGGCACTTGCACTGGTTGCTGTCTATAAGCCAGGTGGGTGTGTGATCTGTGCACCAAGCAAGCGGTTAGTGCCTGCAGTGAACTGTTGTACAACAAGGCTGCCAATAGTGAAAAGGCCAGCAGTGGTGCAGTTTTATCAATCTGTTACCATGCAAAGCCTTTATTGCCGTCTCATTAATGCTCTCTGCACCATACACTGTAAAACAGATTAAACAAAACAGCTCCAACACTTGTGTAGGAAGGAACTGCAGATGCTGGTTTAAACCAAAGATAGACACAAAAAAACTGGAGTAACTCTGCGGGTCAGGCAGCATCTCTGGAGAAAAGGTAGTCTGAAGAAAGGTCTTGACCCAAAACGTCACCCATTCCTTTTTCTCCAGAGATGCTTCCCAACTCGCAGAGTTGCTCCAGCATTTTGTGTTTAAGCAATGCGATACGATATACGATACCATACCATACCATACCATACCATACCATACCATACCATACCATACCATACCATACCATACCATACCATACCATACCATACCATACCATACCATACCATACCATACCATACCATACCATACCATAGAAGTTTATTTATCCCTGGAGGGAAATTAATCTGCCAACAGTCATGAAACACAAGATACCTGGAACATGAAATGAAAGTGACGAGTGGAAAGGATTGGGGATGTGCATAGATGGGGGAGATTGGGGAATACTTGCCGGCTATTGAGGAAGCATGTGCTGCATGAAGTGTTCAGGTGCTTAACTCACACTGGGAAAACATTGGTTGTGTTAAGTTGAGTTAAGTCTCACACAAGAGACCAGGTCAGTTTACCAATGGGGCCGTGGAAATGATCACACATTGGATCTAACCCTGGCCAAATTACTTTGATGCACAGTATGCCAGTGAGAATTGTGCACGCATTAATCCACATTCTAGGCTAATCTTTTGAAATCACATTTTGCTTATTTCATGAGACAGTGGACAGTTAATTGCAGTCTATAGAATCTTTTCCGTCGTGCAAAATGAATCACAATCATTACATGGGGCAATGGTCACATGTATCCCATCGAGAACAATGGAGTATTTTTGTAAACACATTTATGACTTAACATCACACCTTTGCCTGGGGTTAGTCAGGATGTGAAGTATGGGAGAGAGAGGATGAGGATGGATCAATGTTTTGTGCAGTGGGTTACTGATGTCTTTAACAGGTTGGTCACAAACCATATGAAGCTGTCAATGTGATGGGCAGAATGGTCTCAGTCAGGACCGAGGCTCGCACAGCCCCAGGGGGGGGTAACACTGCTCCTGACAGTTAGTATCAGTAGGGGAGAGTGAAGGAAACACAAAGCCAGCTGATTCCCACAAACGGCTGTTCATGGAGGAAGGAAGTGCAGTCGGTATTTTGAATTGCAAAATGCTGGGGAAACTAAACAGGTCAAGCAGCATCTGTGGAGAGAACCTACTGAGTTCCTCCAGCAGTTTGTGTTTTGCTCAATATTCCAGCATCTGCAGTTCCTTGCACCTCCAGGTATTTTGAATTGCAAAATAAATTGCTTTTCATGCTATTTATATTCACCATTCATGATAATGTGGCGATATCATGTCAAGTTAAACTTTGTAAAAACATTTTAGCTAGTAAAGGAACCTCACTCAAAGCCTACAGAGACATTTCCGGAACTTTGTTCCAATTCAAGCCAGATATACTGTTGAATGAATACTCACTCTCCAATAACGCTCAACAATTCTGGGTGAAAAGTTTCTAATAATTTGCAATGTTCTCATGATGTGGAAGGTGCTGCATAAATGGAATCTTTTTTATCAATCATCTCCTTCAAGTAATTCCTCATTTGTCATCATTGAATGCTCCTTAACAATGGTTGGCATGCAACATGGAAATGCATTCAGCAGCTGATGATGTTCTGAAGTTGCTTTTGAGAAGTATTGATGGCATGAAAAAGGCCAGGTTTACCTGGATTACGTGCTCCAGGAAACCATTTATAGATTGTAATATGGAACAAAAAAGTATAGAAATTATCTAATAAGCATTTGAAAATATTGGAGTATAAAAAAGAACTTGCATCTTGCAGTGATTGCTTCATCAAGACAGCCAAGCTTGGTGGAATTCTTCAATGTGAATCAGATCACACAATCATTGTGGGATAGAACATGGCCATTCGACACCATACTACCCCTTTGCAGAGGAATCCAATCAGTCACATTCTCCTATTCTTTTCCACAATGGTCTTCATAAGTCCTAGGAGCAGAATTAGACCATTCAGCCCATCAAGTCTACTCTGCTATTCGGCCATGGCTGATCTATCTTTCTCTCTCAACTCTATTCTCCTGCCTTCAACCCAACACCTTTACTAATCAAGAACCTGTCAATCACCACTTTAAAAAATACTCAAAGACTTGGTCTCCATAGCCATCTGTGGCAATTAATCCCACAGATTCACCACCATTTGGGAACTTTATTTTCATCATCCTTACTGGCAGTGAGTTGAAGATCAAAAACATCTCTTCAGATCATTTCCAAATTACAATCTTCCTGGCCTCTAGACATCAGCTTAGTTTGAGTAGTTGTATTTCACATGTTTAGCTGTGGTCTGGTCCCAATGCCAACCTCGTGCCAACTACCAAACTTGAGTGGTTGGTTTCCCAATGGATTTTCCTTCCGATGTCCTACCCCTTGGCGGGTTGTAAGGGTTGGACTAACTGCATCCATCAGGGGCAGTGGCCCAGACAGTGGACAGTAAGCAACTCTCATCATCGTGATTCACTCTGGCCGTAAGGATTGGAATTCAGACATAGAAACATAGACAATAGGTGCAGGAGTAGGCCATTCGGCCCTTCGAGCCTGCACCGCCATTCAATATGATCATGGCTGATCATCCAACTCAGTATCCCATTCCTGCCTTCTCTCCATACCCCCTGATCCCCTTAGCCACAAGGGCCACATCTAACTCCCTCTTAAATATAGCCAATGAACTGGCCTCAACTACCCTCTGTGGCAGAGAGTTCCACAGATTCACCACTCTCTGTGTGAAAAAAGTTCTTCTCATCTCGGTTTTAAAGGATTTCCCCCTTATCCTTAAGCTGTGACCCCTTGTCCTGGACTTCCCCAACATCGGGAACAATCTTCCTGCATCTAGCCTGTCCAACCCCAATCCTTCTGACTCATAGATAGACAAGAAATGCTGGAGTAACTCAGCGGGACAGGCAGCATCTCTGGAGAGAAGGAATGGGTGACGTTTTGGGTCATGACCCTTCTTCAGACTGATGTCAGGGAAGTGGGCGGTGCATAGATAAGGAAGTGTAAGGTGTGAAAACAGGACAAAGGGAATGGAGATCAAAGATCATTGTTAGCTGGGAGAAGGTACCAACAAAACAAACAGAGATAAAATGCGGTCAGAGACAGTCTGACCGGTCAGAGAACTGGGAGGGGGGAGGGGATGGAGAGAGAGGGAAAGCAAGGGTTACTTGAAGTTAGAGATGTCAATGTTCATACCGCTGAGTACCCAACCTTCTGACTCATAGTACCAAACCAAAATCTGATTTTGAAAAACCTGTAGCTAGCCGAGAGTAAGTATTCTTCTGAGGTGTGGGATGAGAAACACGAGACTGGACACTGGAATCCAATGTGAAGATTATTCAAAGTGATATCGTGGTTTGCTACATGATAAATGAGCAATAACATGGCCTCAATATAAAACATCAAGGGTTTCACAGATTGTTATCAAATAAAATTGGGTATGATGTTATAACTAACAATGTTGTAACTATGATTAACAACAGAAAATGCTGGTAATGTTCGCCAGGGTAGCAGTATCAGCTAGCTCGTGTTTCAGACAGTTGATTTAAAAACCATCAGAAATGGAGAAAGTGAGTGATACTAGACTTTAATGCAAGATCAAAGGCAGAGGAGGAAATTAGGGAGGGAAGAGAGAATGAAGTGGGAGATAGGTGTATGATAAGATGGACAGCAGAGTGGTTAATGACACAAGGAGCGATGGATGGGCAGGGGAGGGAGGGAGGGGAAACATTGATGGCAGGAACGGGAAAAAAAAATCTTATAGAATGAAATGAAATGTGTTACCCAGTCATGTTATAACATAGAATGCTATTTTTGACCAGGGAGTATTTGAAATGAGCCTGTTCCATTTCCAGCACCAAATTCTTCACCTTTAATAAAATGACAAATATCATAGTCTATGTGTATATTGCAATGAGCCTCAAAACAATGTCCTTGAATTAAATCGACCAAACGGATCGTGGGTTTTAAAGTCAGCAGGTTGAATGAGTCGTGTGAAGGCGAGAGGTTGGGTGATGAGTGTGAAAGGACATTTGTCCTGAAATAGTTGAGACATTTAGCAAAAGTAGTGAAAATATCAATGGTTAGGAAGCTGTGTGGGAATTAAAAACTTCACACTGGTCAAATAAGGGAAAGGTTGTGAGCTAGTGAGACAGATATACTGGTGGCTGGGGTGAAACGCTCCTGCTGTTACAAGTTTCACTACTTTAACAGTACTTTCAGCCTGTTTATTTTCAATGAGTTAAGAACTACATTAAAATAGTGCAGACGGGAATTTAACACAAATGCATTAATCATTATACTAAAAATAAATAGCACACATGCGATTAAACTTGTGCTCAGATGTTTGATATTGGTTAATGGCAGTGTTGACATTGATCTGCTTTGGAATGAGGACATAGTTACTTAGAATATAATATTCCTGTTAGTGCCATGCTCAGACAGACCTCAGTGTTTTTTAAATCATGTTTTTGACAATTGTATCTCTATTTAACTCATTTGGTCAGAATTGAATTGACCAACACAAATGATGGAAAGTTATTCCAATACATTAAACTTTCTCCTTCAGAACTCCAGCATCGTTTGTGTCAGAGTTACACTACTGACAGTTTTATCTTTTATCTTGAGTACGATGAGTTTTAAATGTTTCCTTATTAAACCTCGTTGCGTTTACTTTATAATCATCCAAACTGCGTATGTGTAGAATACAGGATAGATATAAGGTGTGAAGAATCAACTTGTTGATGCAACTATTTACTGTGTGTGAAAACATTCCTTGTTTACTGGTTTAACTGGAATGCTAATATGCTGATCAGCATGTAATCATGCATTGACAATTCAAAATGAGATATTAATTGAGTTAAAAATAAATGATTGCCTATATTAATACACTCGGCAGATAATGTATTACAGAATATATTCACGAACGATTACATTGTATGTGTTATCCCTCATTGTAAATATCTTCAGCATTCTATTAATGAAACGCACAACAGACGATGTTACTGATTCAGTTTTAAATAAAGCCTGATCTTTGCGGAAGTGATACCTCTACATATTTAATGCCCAGATTTACCTTGTTCTTGCCTCAAGGTATAAGTCAAGATGATTGCTGACCTTGTGGTTCGCTGTAAGACATGACTTATTTCTCGGAGAAACCAGTCAACTTTTACCAGAAACCACTTTCCAAATTTAATTTGTCTTAATCGTTTGTGCTGTCCTCTCCCAGCGCCTAATCTGAGGAAGTGCAGGGCTCTTGTTATCACTTTATTAAAAGCTAGCTTGGCACCCAAATTAATCAAGTCTACAGAAATGGAATAGCCACTGATTCACCACCGAGCTCTGGGCCATTTGCCAAACACATTGTGTTGAAGTAAAACAAAGAAAGTCTCAATTTTCAATCATTAAATTAAAAATCTCTTACAAAATCTGTGATTGCAAGGACTGTTTTGTAGAGATGTCCAATTACATATTAGGTACTTGTAGGGGAGGATCTGTTCATGTTATGTTATGGCGGTGCAGGCTCGAAGGGCCGAATGGCCTACTCCTGCACCTAATTTCTATGTTTCTATGATATTAGCATCTGTACTTCTGAACGTTTGAGGTTGTGGATATTCCAGTGCATTGGCATGAATATAGTCCTATAGTCATGTTAGGAGACCTGCTTGTTGCAACTCCAGACTGGTGCTGCTTTATGAATAGCGGCATAAGTATCTGAGTCACTCCATACATGTACAAGCTCACATTGGCTGGCTTCATGCAGAACAGTGCATGAGAAAGAGCAGCCTTCAACATCTCTCTCCCTCCTCGCTAAATGCTGAGAACCTGTCCAGGTTCCTGTTGTGGACTACTTGTGGATTGCAATATGGATATATAGATTTGTTAAACACGGTGTCAAATGTTGCTTCTGATGACACTGCAAATTAACTTCTGTGTCACTGTTTTCGTTCAAGTAGCATAGGAGACATTTGACCACACAGAGGAAATGGCAGGCAAGAAAACTAGCTACAATTTATATGTTTTTGTTGGACTTAGCAGTTTAATGTGCTAGCACCCTCATTTATTGTCTCGGCTCAGACATAAAGAATATTTCTTCAACAACAGACTGAAGATCATTTGATACTCCTGAAACCACATGTAGGTAGGATTAACACATTCTGGGGAGAGGAGGCAGAAGGGACAGGCATAGTCATTGTATCTAAGTAGATTATATAAGAACACGATCATAGAATCATTGTGGGAGTGAAGGAGACCTGTTGATTCATCAAGTGCCCTGGATTAGAGGGTATTAACTACAAGCAGAGGTTGGACAAGCCTGGACTGTTTTCGCTGGAACAACGGAGGTTGAGGGGAGACCTGAGAGAGGTTTATAAAATCATGAGAGGCAAAGATAGGGTAGACAATCTGAACCTTGTTCCCTGGGTGGAAACATCAAAGAATAGAGGATATAGCGTGAAGGTGAGAAAGTTTAAAGGGGATGTGGGGGGCTATTTTTTTTGTTACACAGAGAGCAGTGAGTGCCAGGAACGTGCTGCCAATGTGGTGGTGAAGGCAGGTACAACAGTGGCTTTTCAGAGGCTTTTTACTGTGCATGAATAAGCAGGAATGGAGGGATATGGATCACATGCAGAGGAAAGTTTAACCTGGTATCATGTTTGGCACAGATGTTGTGGGCTGAAGGGCATGATCTATGTTCCATATTTAAAAGCTTCACTATTTAATAAGATTATTGTTGATCTGGTCAACTTTAATGTTCTACCTTTTTCTCATACCCCTTAATTCTCATATTATCCCAAAATGTGTCTGTTTCAGTTTAGTTTAGAAAGAGAGTGAGGAAAGAGGCCCTTTGGCCCATCGAGTCCATACTGCCCAATGTCCACCCTTTACATTAGTGTTATCCTACACACTAGGAACAATTTACAGAAGTGAATTAACATCGAAAGCTGCACAAATGTGGACGGCAACGAGAGGTCAGAGGGTGATAAACAGTCATGGTGGATGCAGGACCACTGGAAGTGAACTTTAGGTATTGGATGATAGTTAATTTCTGTCAAAACATTTTATTCAAAGAGTATGTGCTTCATTAGTAAGAACATTAGTCACTGCCGGTCCCTAACTTCAGCTGAGAAGGTGCTGGTAAGCCCCACATGAGTTGGTGCAGTTCTGTAACCAGGAGGTCCAGTTTAGATGTTCCTTCAACTCACTAAAGGAACCTGTGGCTTAGTCCTTCTTGTAACCTGATCCAGAGAGTTCCCACTGGTGGATCAGTTTAGAGTAGATGAATTATTGTGAATTTGATGCCAATTAAGCTGCTCACGTTTCCTGGATTACCACAGGAATCTATTTGTTAACAATATATTTTTGACATTGTTAAAATATTACTGCGTTTAATACTCTTTTTAAAAAAAAAAAAAAACAGTGAAATATGAAAATTGTTAGTGGAAAGTTTCATCCACAAGGTGAAAGGTAGACAACTAGATTCAGTCGGACAACTGAAACTCGCTGTAAGTTATACACCAGTTGGTCAGTATTGCAACATTTCAACAATTATTAATTAGAAGTTATTCATCCTAGTTCGCCCCTATTCCTGGTACCAGAAACTTCATTCCATTGTAAACTCTGGTGACAAGACAAAACAACTTGCTGAATTCATGTTGGAGCTTGATGGATTTTCATTTGAAGGGATATAACTCCAAGTGTCGGTTAGATCAATTCACATATAAATCCAGATTGTTTCATAATCGGATGCCCATGGGAAAAGGATTCTGACTTGTGGGTCAGTTTTAACTTGCATTACATTTATTAACTTACATTTATATTGCTTCTCCTTGGTTGGGCGTAAGGTTAGTTGGGTTAGGTCGTCATGGTGCCAAATCCTCATCTGTAAAAGGGGATATCGGTGTTTTTCTGGGAATGAAATGCACATTCGAATGACATTGCAATATTTTTGTGTAGGAAGGAACTGCAGATGCTGTTCTAAACCGAAGATAGACACAAAAAGCTGGAGTAACTCAGCGAGACAGGCAGCATTTCTAGAGAAAAGGAATGGGTGACGTTTTGTGTCTGAAGAAGGGTCTCGACCCGAAACATCACCCATTTCTTCTTCCAGAGATGCTGCTGCCTGTCCCGCTGAGTTACTCTAGCTTTTTCTGTCGGTTGCAATGTTTTTCCCGTGCTCAGCTTGCCCTTGCTGCTGGGTGCTGGGTGCGTGCTGGGTGTTGGGTGGGTGTTGGGTGGGTGTTGGGTGCTGGGTGCTGGGTGCTGGGTTGGTTGGGTGTTGGGTGCTGGGTCTGTTACCGTGGGGACACTTACTGTTGCAATTTAGGGGACATTTGTAACATGGGTCAATTGGCAGTCCACAGCAAGCAGGTATTGTCCGGAGAGTTGACCAATTCACATTGTTTCGACCACAACAATGTGATGATACAGTTATATAGTGTTTCAAAGTCTGCTAAGGACCTGATCCTGTTCAGTACTCAGCGTCAGCAACTTACCTGGACCTCCCCGATGAACAATGCATTCATTGAGTTGTTGCAAGAAGACCGGTCAATACTCTCTTGTGTCTCGACGGCTCGCTCCGTGGAGGTCAAGGTGACTTTCATTTTCAACCTCCTCACTGCAGGATCTGTAAAAGCAGCTGCAACAGATTTCTGTCATATCTCCCACTTTGCTGCTCGTTGCTGCATCAGCCAGGGATGAGTTGTGCGGCTTTGATCTCAATGACAATCAGGTGGCCTTGTGTGCATAGGGATTTGCAGGCATTAATGGCTTCATGCAACAACCAGTCAGGTTTCAAACTGTTCAACTGCTCATATACCCTTGATCTGTAAAAAAAAAATGACATATTTATAAAGTAGAATCATTTTTGGAATATTAACATATCAAAAAGGAAATGTTGGGACAAAAGGTGACTGAAATTGTGCAGGAATGTTGCCCGGATGGAGTAATCCTGGCAGGAGCCTCCATGAAACAATTCATTGCTGTAGATTCTTTCTCTAATGCATTCTCTATAGGTTTACATCCCAGGAATATATCCTTGAACACAATGTCAAAGTTACAGCTGCAGTCCCTTTAACATCTCCTTGTATTCTCACTCTATCACTGCAGGTAATAAAGGCAACATTAATATCGACAGCATTAGCTTGCAAGCTACAACCAGGAAGCAGAGGTGGTTATTTATATTGTGTACAGTATTTATACACTAAGGCGTCTTGAAACCTGAATGATCATCTGTTGGTTACATACAGACTCTTCTAAAGTGCCTGCGGGCTTTACAGTCCAATAAAGAGCGTACTGTTGCTGTTGTTGTGACAAGCCTTTCTTCCTTTTTTAATTCCAGTGATTACCAGGAGGTTTTCTAAACCCCCCAAATGATTTTTAATATAGTATGTGTATATATATACACACACACACACACTGAACTTTGTATCTCATTTGTTATATTGTTTACAGAGTACTATGTCTACATATTCTGTTGTGCTGCTGCAAGTAAGAATTTTATTGTTCTATCTGAGACACAGGACAATAAAACACTCTGGACTCTTATTTTAAATGCTAGTTTATTCATGTGTAATGTTGATATTCCTTATCTACTAGAATGAAGTATTTGACAAGGTGCTTCTAAAGATCTAATTTTACAAACTGGAACATTGCAAGTGAAAGATGTGAGTGTGCAACAGTGTACAATGTGTACAGAAACTGTAACCAGTTAAATAGTCCATGCAGGTAATGACAAGAATCCTTCAACACTTTATCTCTTGCATTAAGGAGCAGAACATAGCTTCCAAGACAAGCTCAATATTAAACAAAACTGGCATGCAGCATGCTGGAGCAATAACATCTGTGGAATGTTGGACAGAGAAAACTCAGCAGGTTTATTGCGAAGAATGTTGGACACATAGAAGCTTTTACCTGAACTGTACAGTCTGTCCAATGGATAAATTATTGTAGGACTCTCAATCAAAGCTTCGTAGCTCAAAGACTGAAGGTGGGCAAGCTGCAATTACTAGAAATTTAAAGTAGAAACAGAAATATTTGGAAAGGCATCTGAAGGGGATGGTGAGATGAATGTTAGACTGTCATTCTCACGCAGACATTGATCAATGGTCTGTGAAGAAACTGCTCATGTCCTGTCCTGTACTAGGGTTTGTGCATTCATTCACTGTAACCTCCAATATTGCTTGGATCCCCATGAGACAGTTCTGCTGTATTTTAGCAGGATCATTCCCTAAAAACCCCCAACCTCTATGGATCACAAGAAGGAATTCTTGATTAGGTTATGGGGAGAAGACAGGAAAATTGGATTCGAAGGCAGAGATCAGCCACGCTTGAATGGCGGTGTGGACTCGATGGGCCGAATGGCCTAATTCTACTCCAGTTACGTGAATGTGACTGTAGCAGTTCAAGGCATCTTCTTGTGGATAATTAGGATGGGCTATAAATGCCGGCTTAGTTTAGTTTAGAGATACAGCGAGTAAACAGGCCCTTCGGCCCACCGAGTCCGTGCCGACCAGCGATCCCTGCATACTGAGGCTGTCCTACACACATTAGGGAGAATTTACATTTATATCAAGCCAATTAACCTACAAACCTGTACCTGTTTGGAGTGTGGGGAGGAAACCGGAGCACCCGGAGAAAACCCACGCAGGTCACGGAGAGATCGTGCAAACTCCGTAAAGGACATTTTGTGTCTAGCATCAGCCCCATCCCCCGTACGTTGACCCTGGATATTTCCACCACATGAACAGGGACAGGGCCAGCTTCAGCGGCAGTTTCTTCCCAGCTGTTATCAGGCAATGAATCATCCTACCACAACTAGAGATCAGTCCTGAACTCCTGCCTACCCCCATTGGAGACTCTCGAGCTATCTTTGATCAGACTTTATTGGTTTTACCTTGCATTAAATGTTATTCCCTTACACACTGTAAATGACTCAATTGTAATCATGTGTTGTCTTTCCGCTGACTGGTTAACACGCAACAAAAGCTTTTCACTGTACCTCGGTACATGTGACAATAAACTACACTGAACTGAACTGAATTTACAAGCATTTTCTTTCATGCTTTCCTCCTTCAGCAAGCTTGCTGTGATATATTGAACCATGTTGGTGCCACTACACATCTGCATTTAATGCTGGATACTGTGTGGGTATGGAATAGATTCATCAGTGTGATTCAGCCATGAACTCCAATGATGGCTGAAGACTCTCTAAGTCAAGTCAAGAGAGTTATATTGTCATGTGTCCCAGATAGGCATAGCATATATAGACATATATATATATAGCATAGACCATATATATATACACATAAATAAACAGATAAAGTGCAATAGGCTGTTACAGTTCAGAGTCTGTTTGTTGGCGAGGTTAATAGCCTGATGGCTGTGGGGAAGAAGCTGTTCCTGAACCTGGATGTACCAGATTTCAGGCTCCTGTACCTTCTACCTGATGGCAGCAGAGAGATGATTGATGAGAGAGAGCGGGGGTTGGTGCAGCGGCCTCTGCAGTCCGTCCGTCTTTATTTTATTTTATTGTCCTGTTGAGTGTATAGTTTGTGGTGGGTTTTTGACTGTGTATGTGTGGGGGGCGGGGGGTGGGTGGGGGAAACTTTTAGATCTCGCCCCTGCACGGGGACCCGACCTTTTCCCTGTCGGGTCTCCGTTGCCGTTGGGGCCTAGCACCGTAGAGCGGCCTCCAACCGGAACGACAGCTCAAGTCACGGAGCATGCGGAGCTGCGGACCTACCATCGTGGAGCTGGCTGGCTTCCGAACGTGGAGAGCTGCAGTGGCGCGCTGCTGCGACCCGACTCCGGTGGATGGTGACACCGGGAGCTCGCGGGTCCCCGGTGGGAGACCGCTTCACGGGGCACCAGCAACGGCGACTTCTCCCGCTCGAATTGCGGGGTTGAGAGTAACCTGGAGCGGGGCCTTACATCGCCCGGCGCGGCTTTAAATGGCCGTGGGACTTGCTAGCGCCCACCGGGGGCTTTGACTTTGACTTCGGGAGAGGAATGGAGAGCAGGGGAGAGGCAAGACTTTGCCTTCCATCACAGTGCGGAGGAGATTCACTGTGATGGATGTTTGTGTGAATTGTGTTGGTGTGTGTCTTGGTTCTTTTCTTGTATGACTGCAGAAACCAAATTTTGTTTGAACTTCATGTGAGGTTCGTATGACAAATAAACAGTGTTGTATTGTATGAGTGTGTTTCCAGGATGGATTTGTGTTGGATTCGTGTTGTTCTTGTGAGTAAGGGTGTGGCCTTATAATTTAACAGATACTTCTGAACATTATTGAGATAGTTTAAGCAAACATATCCCCTCCAAAATAGACGCAAACATCAAAGTTGTGAAAGTGTTGGTTTAGATTCTGATATCACCTTAACATCGTTCTCCATTTACAATCAATAAAAAAACTGTAATTTGTATAAAATAACTGTAACTATATAAAAATCTGTACTCAAATAGTGGAAACATAAATGTTGTTCAAATCTATTAACATGTGTTACTAATATTACACAGCATGGTTCGACCACATTGGACTTAAAACTGGTGGAAACTGTTTGAGGGGGAGAGGGATCAGACATTCTTTAGCTTTCATTGGATTGGAATAGGGATTTCATGACATGCCGTTCACAGAGAATGCCTCTGGGGACTTCATTTGTCCTTTAAAGTGAAGAGCAGAAGATGTCATGTTGGTGGCTGTACTGATCCTAGTAATCTCTGTCTAGTGTGGACTACACTTTCATCATTGTGATGTAAGTGTAATGTCCAAACGTGTGCAATTACACTCCAATCATACGTTAGAAATGAATCAATTGTTCTGCGTCCAGCCATAATTATTGGCTAAAAATACTCAAATAAATAAAACACTGCAGTCCTTCTATAATAAGATGGCTATTTAGTTGTTTATATGAACATAAATTGGTTGGCATGGTGATGCAACGGTAGAGTTGCTGCCTTACGGCACTCACAGCGCCAGAGACCCAGGTTCGATCCCGACTACGGGTGCTGTCTGTACGGAGTTTGTACGTTCTACCCGTGACCGCGTGGGTTTTCTCCGAGAACTTTGGCTTCCTCCCTCTGGTTTGTAGGTTAATTTGCTTGGTGTAAATGAAAATTGTTACTAGTCTGGGTAGGACTGTGTTAATGTGCGGGGATCGCTGGTCGGCACTGACTCCGTGGGCAGAAGGGCCTGTTTCCGAGCTGTATCTCTAAACTAAAAAAAAGAAATTAGGAGTTGGGGTCGGCTACCCAGCCCCTTAATCAGATTGTAGGGGATTTGATATTATCTTTAATTCTACCCCAGAGTAATCTTTCACCTTTTGTTTATCATACTCCATCTTAAACACCTCTAGAAACTGCTCCTTCACTTGTGCTTGAGGACCTCTAACCCTGTGAGGGAAAGAAATAACTCCTCATTCCTGTATTGAAACTGTGAGTCTTAATGAATGATTCTCCCACTAAAGGACTTTTTCTCTCTACATTCACCCTGTTAAAAGTCCCCAGGATAAAAATGCTGGAACTCACATCATTGAAAAGCAAGTTTGATAACCAGGCCATTAAACCTGCTGTAAGTACAAATTTACTGCCATATTTTTCATATTAATATGGGCGGCACGGTGGTGCAGCGGGTAGAGCTGCTGCCTCACAGCGCTAGAGACTCAGGATTGATCCTGACTACAGGTGCTGTCTACATGGAGTTTGTACATTCTCCCTGTGACCACGTGGGTTTTCTCTGGGTGCTCTGGTTTCCTCCCACACTCTAAAGACATGCGAGTTTGTAGGTTAATTAGCTTTGATAAAAATTGTGTATTGTCCCTAGTGTGTAGGATTGTGTTTGTGTATGGGGTGATTGCTAGTCCGTGTGTGGACTCGATGGGCTGAAGGGCCTGTTTCTACACTGCATCTCTAAAGTCTAAGGTGTTAATTTGACCGCACAAGAATTCTAATTCAGGCACATGAAGTGGAATAAGTTATTCATAATGAGTTAATTTACCCATCAAACACAGACAAAATAACGAGCAGAGGAATTAGTTGACAGAAATGCTGAAGAATTGCTCCACCTGTTCCATATCACTGTGACAGGTGCACCGGTGTGTGGTAGGACACCACTAATCACTCACCTACAAGAGAACACAAGCTCCACCATATGTTGTGCGTTTCCTTAACTTGCATTTGGTCATGAACTTCAGAAGAGTTGCAAGACCAACTAATTCAGCAAATGGCAAAGACTGGTCAAGGGACTTGCTGAGTGAAACAGCCAGTGCGAATTTCCCCATGAAGTGGACAGTCATTCCCAGCAATGATCAATGCAGTATTGGCATGTGGGCACCTTAATGCCACAGAGTGGTTGGGCTATTTCTTGAGATACTCTCTGCAGTGGGGCAGAGCAGACAAGGAACGCGCATTTCTCAAAGTGAGAGACTTTTTGTGTTATTTTACACAGCTTTTGGGCTTTTATCTGTTTCAATTGAAAGAGTGGCTAGGGTGATAAATGGCAGGTTATACACTTGACAAAGGAGCATGTTTCTTAGTTTAAACCTCCTCTGATGTATGGTCGTACACACAAAGCCACATTCAGTCTAAAATTCTGGGCCATGGCAACTTAGACTAATAAATAAATCTTGCAACAATGGTGTTCCTGATGGATCCTGATCCCGTAACTAGCTCTTTTATTTATTGATGGTGGAACGAGCAACTCTGTAAAGCTGCAGTAAACGCTGAGTCTGTGAGACATCAACTTGTACATTTTCGCATCAACTATCAGGGTATCATATCCCAAAAGGCTAAGTAATGCATTGACCTCTCTCTGCTTCTCTCCTCCCTGGCTCTCTACTTAAAACGGAAATTGCCTAATTTCTTTCCTAATTGCCTCGTGGCTTTTTGTGCCGCTTGGTGTGAATTTACACGATTATTCTCCTGTCAAACACTTGGGACATTTAACAAGGTCAAAAGTGATAAGAAAATGAAGATTGTCGCTGAACTTGTGTGTGAGGAAGGTGAGCGGTGTCACTGGCAACATCGTACCAAAGTCCTAGGTTTACAACGAGCTTAGACTGCAGCTGACAGTACATTGTAAGGACCAATTATAAAAGGCATTTCTTAGGCAGCATAAAATCAGTCATGTTAATTGCCACAGGCGGCTGTGGAGCCCAAGTCAATGGATATTTTTAAGGCAGAGATTGATAGATTCTTGATTACTACGGGTGTCAGGGGTTATGGGGAGAAGGCAGGAGAATGGGGTTGAGAGGGGAAGATAGATCAGCCACGATTGAATGGTGGAGTAGACCTGATGGACCGAGTGGCATCATTCTGCTCCTGTCACTTATGAAGTTTATACAAAGAAGATGAAACCAGCGTCGAAGGGTCTTAGTGTGAAGTTGGGGCATGTTGTTGGTTTGGAGTAGTTGGATTTCTATTCCAATACTAACCTGCTTAAAGAAAAAGCTCAGCCAGGAATGCCTCTTTTTCCCTGACAGGAAAATGTTCCTCAGCTCCATCACACCGCACCTTGCTGAGAACAAGATTCCTGTGAAGAGGTCATTTTAAATGCATGCGCTGGGCTGGCATATTAATAGCAATGGAATCACAATATTAGCAATTGCACTCGCTCCAGCACCAAATGAAGTCACTGATTCCTTTAAATACTGAGCAGGAAACCCTTACACAGCACAGCACATGTGGTTAGGGAATTGCAAAGTTTATTTTCTTTTATTAGATTTTTTCCATTGCTTGGTTGCTGTCCAGAAATTACTGTACAAATATTGATTTCTGTTAAGGTGAAAATGAGGTGAAACTGGCCCTGTGTCGTTTCAGCTGGAGGAGAAGACTGCGTTTTCTTGCCGTTGTGTTTTACTGTATCGGTTTTTCCAGCACGCTTCCCCGTGTTGGAATATTGCTCCACTGCTACTGGTAAACCTGTGCTACACTACCCCAAGTGACCACTCTGCTTGTGTGATCCTGGCCTCTATGAATGTTAACAAGTCATTCCATCAGTGTGGCTTTTGGATCGGAATCCTCCTCTTGCTCTTACACACTCATTTCCAACGTTGGTGTTGGTTAGTTGGCCGTGGGGATTGGAGGTAGTCGTGGGATGTGTTGGAGGTCGTGACCTAACAATAGCAACGGGATTCTCGCAATCTTCCATGCCTTAATGTCGGCCTATTGCAATCTCCCCGTCCACTGGTGCATTTGTACACACATTACCAGCCTTGTTGTCATTTCCTCTTTTCTCTCCTCATTGCTTTGGTTTCCCAGGTCAGTACATTACAGGAAAGCAGACCTAATCTTTCCAAAAGCATGAATGCTACCACAAAATGAATATGTTTCTCCCCAGACACAGCCACCATTATGGGTCGTGTAATAATCTGCATTCGGTGAGCGACTGTCACTCTTCTACTGATGTCCTGAATGGACCTGTCCTGTCCAGCAGGGGTGTCCATCACGTCACAACCACGGAGAGGACAATAAAACGTTGCACATGGATGTATTGCCATGAAATGACATCATGGGGGATTTGAGTTGCGACCCTTAACTTGTTCCCATTAAATTCATCACCACAATATTATTGTCGATTACTGGCACCGACCCATGTCAAATAAACAGCAGCCCACCACAGTATGTTACTGCAGAAATGTTAAGCATTTATCCAATGCTTCATGGCAAGGTTGTATCTTACAATGTAACTAGATCTTAGTATCAAGATCTAGTTACACGTCTCGTCAGAGAAGACGTTGCATTTGCTCACCATGAAGACTGTTTCTCAGGGTTCCTAAATCAAAAGAAGAATAGACATTGTAGTCACACAGGTAGATCCCATCCATCATCACTCTTTGGTGTTACTGGGACACAAGGAACATTCGTTTTAGAGTCACACTGTTTAATTTTTATATATCGACATGATTGTTCCCCAGGTGATCATTGTATCTGAAAGATGGCTATGTAGCACACTCTCGCTGCTTTTGCTGGGTTTGAATGATGTGCACATGTTTAAAGCAGGCTGGACCCTACCATCTACTGACCCCAAACACAGTGCTTGCAACAAGCCATGGTGAACTAAAACAGAAATTGCTGTAAACACTCAGGCAATGTATATGGAGAGAGAAACAGAGTTAACAATTCTCCTATGTGAGATGGGTCTGAAGAAGGGTCTCGACCCGAAACGTCACCTATTCCTTTTCTCCAGCGATGCTGCCTGGCCCGCTGAGTTACTCCAGCACTCTGTGGCTGCTTCAACTCCCAATAATGGTTTTTGATTCATGGATGTAGATTGAAGGTTTGACTGAGGTGTGTTGTCATTAGTTATAATCTACGTATCAGGGAGGATGTCATCCACAGTCCTGTTGTCCAAGGAAAGTCAGAACAACTCTGCTATGGAAGGACAGGTGGTGGCATCGAATTTGAAGGGACGTTCTGCCCAAGAGCAGTTAATTATGTCTGAGACTCAGTTAAATAGTGTACTCATAAAATACATTTAAAAGGCCATTAACTTCACAGTAAAAGTATTGGCTCTTGTCATTGCAAATTGATTTTAAATTAGGGAAAATTAAGTGTGTTACTGGAACAGAACATGCCAATGGAAGTGGTCTGAAACTGATCTACTTTCTCCACAGTCCCCTAACACAATTGAGCAAACGATAGACACAAATTGCTGGAGTAACCCAGCGGGCAGGCAGCATCTCTGGAGAAAAGGAATAGGTGATGTTTCGGGTTGAGACCCTTCTTCATTCTGAGTCCTTTGAGTTGTTTGAGTCCCCAAGTTCTTTGAGTCTGAAGAAGTGTCTCAATCTGAAACGTCACCCATTTCTTCTCTCCAGAGATGCTGTCTGATCCGCTGAGCTACTGCTGCTTTTTGTGTCTATCTTCAGTTGAAGCCAGCATCTGCAGTTCCTCCCAACACAGAGTAGAGCAAATATGGCTTATGTTGGTGTGACTTTTTGTTATAGCAGTTAAAGTTTAAAACAACAGTTAATGGGCAAACAGCTAATAATTGGAAATCTTATGTTTTGTGAGAAACACAATGTTTAGGTGGAAATGGTTGGCACGTTGTTATATAAAGTCCCAATTAAAAGAACCTTTTTATTTGTTTCTCTTTTTTCTTTTTAATTTGTGTATTTTCATCTCTCATTCAATGGTGAAGATAGACACAAAATGCCGGAGTAACTCAGCGGGTCAGGCAGCATCTCTGGAGAGAAGGAATGGGTGACGTTTCGGGTCCTTCATCAAACTTCTTATTCTATATTTGCAGATGTCACGAGATTGTTCCTCATCTCTGTTGGGTCACGTTCCTTCCATCTATTTTCACTCTTTTCTTTTATCATTTAAGGGGGAAATCCTTTCAAACCGAGATGAGAAGAACTTTTTTCACACAGAGAGTGGTGAATCTCTGGAACTCTCTGCCACAGAGGGTAGTTGAGGCCAGTTCATTGGCTATATTTAAGAGGGAGTTAGATGTGGCCCTTGTGGCTAAGGGGATCAGGGGGTATGGAGAGAAGGCAGGTACGGGATACTGAGTTGGATGATCAGCCATGATCATATTGAATGGTGGTGCAGGCTCGAAGGGCCTAATGGCCTCTACTCCTGCACCTAATTTCTATGTTTCTATGTTTCACTAACATTATCTCTCCTTCCTTTCCTATCCATCATTGTGTTCCTTCTAGTTTGTTCTCTATTTTCTCTCCTTTCTGATTGTCCCCAGAACTTGCACTGACATTTCCACAATGTGACCTGAAGGTGCTAGTGCCCCTAGTGAATCATTCCTGGTATTCTGTCTCCCACCCCCTGCCTGCACCAGTTATTCACTAACTCAAAATGCTGCTCACTCTATAATTTGACTCCCAATTCTGACCTTGAGTTGCCCTCTCAGCTGATCTCTTACACACGTGGACTGAGTGTCACAGTCTGCCCTCTCCTCATTCTCATCCACTTCACCTCCCAGTACTTTTCCACCAGTCCCTCCTTCTCCTCACCTGCCTGCCTGCCACTCCCCTCTCATCAGCCCAACTCTCCTCACCTGTTGCACTCAGTTGCCTCTGATCACCTATTAACCTGGTATATAGACTCTCCTCACCATTCACACAGTGCCAGATTGTTCTCAGCGTTCATGCAAGACTCTCCAGCGATTTCCCGACTGCCAACACGGATTCGAACCTGCCTGCCCCTGGCCATTCCGTCCGTCCTGTCGTCTTCCCGGATATCACCCCAGCCTACGTCCCATACCTCCTGGTTTCTGTCTGCCTTTCTCCTGGGCTGTTTGGTGTATCCCTGCAACGGCTCCTCGATTTCCTGCCTGTCTTCGACTCTCCTTTCGTCTGATCCTCGCTGGTTTGTTTGCATCGTGTGTCGGATCTCCTGGTTACCGGACCTTCCGCTACCCGACTACGTCTCCTGCCTGCCCCTCTTTGGAACCCTCGCTCAACCCTGAGCCTCTGTGTGAGTACGGTGTACCCATTCCTGTGTTACTACTCTGTGTCGTAATAAAGTTCATTACCAATTACACCTGCCTGATTCTGTGCTGCTATTGGGTCCAAACTATACCCGTTACACTGAGATGATTTATATTGACCTTTGCTTTAGTTTGTGTGTTGTGGAGAGTGTGTCAAACCATGAATATCTAAACTCCAGCAACTGTGGTGCGGTCCAAAGCCGAGCTCACTGCTGTTATTCTGATATGTTTAACAGTGCCAGAAACTGCATATAACTTTATGTGCTTTTATTTTAACAGTTCTTGGACCATTCTCCATCTCTCCCAAAGATGCTGACCCAAGCTCAAAGACGTGTTTTGTTGCATTCCTGCATGTCGCAGAGCTGCCTGTGAATGGACAGTCATTTAGGCAGCAAATGCAGCTGTGACGGGCAAATGCAATGATGCAGGACAGATACAGAGTGCTGGAGTAACTCAGTGGGTCAGGCAGCATCTGTGGAGAACATGGATAGGTGACGTTTCACAGAGTGCTGGAGTAACTCAGTGGGTCAGGCAGCATCTGTGGTGAACATGGATAGGTGACGTTTCACAGAGTGCTGGAGTAACTCAGTGGGTCAGGCAGCATCTGTGGAGAACATGGAGTAGGTGACGTTTCACAGAGTGCTGGAGTAACTCAGCGGGTCAGGCAGCATCTGTGGAGCTAAGGAAATAGGCAACGTTTCGGGCCGAAACCCGTAAGGGTTTCGGCCCAAAACGTTGCCTATTTCCAGAAGGATTTCGGCCCGAAATGTTGCCTATTTCCTTAGCTCCATAGATGCTGCTGCACCATAACTGAGTGGGTCAGGCAGCATCTGTGGGGAACATGGATAGGTGACGTTTCACTGAGTGCTGGAGTAACTCAGCGGGTCAGGCAGCATCTGTGGAGAACATGGATAGGTGACGTTTCACAGAGTGCTGGAGTAACTCAGTGGGTCAGGCAGCATCTGTGGAGAACATGGATAGGTGACGTTTCACAGAGTGCTGGAGTAACTCAGCGGGTCAGGCAGCATCTGTGTCTCTAAATAGTATAAACGGAATAAAGAGACAACAAAAAGGTTAGTGTTGAAGCAGATGCCTCACAAGAGACGTATTGAGAAAATAGAGAAAGGGATGAGATTGTTAGAAATCTGCATGGGCCATACAGGCCCCAAAGATCATTCCACTGTAATTAACCTGATAGTTCCAGCCAATCTGCAGCAGCGTTGAATCATTAGGCTCAATGAAAAATGGTGATAAATTTGACTGATCCCTACAAAATGATTAATATATTCAGGCTGAGGTTAATTTCAGTAAAAAGTCACAGCCAAAATGATTATTGTTAATGACTAGGATTATGAAATATGACAAAACTAATGACTGGCTGCTCATGTCTGTGTTTCAGACTAAAACAATCAGATTTTGTTGGAAATCGTTCAAATAATCTTTTCTCTCCACTGCTCGATGTGCACGATCATTAATCAGGAGCCTAATAGAATTTTAATTGTCTTAAAGAGCCGGCAGTTTCGCTTTTTATGGTCAATAGGGCATGCCGTGTGCTTCAGAACGCAGCTATGCATGCAACGGGTCCTAGCAAGCAACGACACTGCAACTGCAGTCTTTATATAACAATCATGAAGTGTACACACAATTCCTTTATGAAAACAATCTGAATATGAATGTTATAAATCATTAACAGGATAGTGTATGTAGTGGAATATTTTCCTCCTATCCTTCACAATGGCAGTGTTAGGACTTCACAATCACTGCTCAAGCACTTCACACCCTGCATTTATACCATGTACCACCACCAGGACACACTGCACGGCACTGTCTATCATTAGAGCCCAGTCAGTCCAGGACAACCAAAGGCAATGGTCTGACCTCCACGTCCAGTGTCTCCATTGCCTCACCTCCACTGCTCACCTGGATGAGGAAACCAAACTCCTGCACGATCACCCATTCTATTTTCTCCACAGATGCTGCCTGACCCGCTGAGTTACTCCAGCACTCTGTGAAACGTCACCTATCCATGTTCTCCACAGATGCTGCCTGACCCACTGAGTTACTCCAGCACTCTGTGAAACGTCACCTATCCATGTTCCCCACAGATGCTGCCTGACCCGCTGAGTTACTCCAGCACTCTGTGAAACGTCACCTATCCATGTTCTCCACAGATGCTGCCTGACCCACTGAGTTACTCCAGCACTCTGTGAAACGTCACCTATCCATGTTCTCCACAGATGCTGCCTGACCCGCTGAGTTATGGTGCAGCAGCATCTATGGAGCTAAGGAAATAGGCAATGTTTCGGGCCAAAATCCTTCTGGCAATAGGCAACGTTTTGGGCTGAAACCCTTACGGGTTTCGGCCCAAAACGTTGCCTATTTCCTTAGCTCCATAGATGCTGCCTGACCCGCTGAGTTACTCCAGCATTTTTTGTCTACTTTTGATTTTTCCAGCATCTGCAGTTCCTTCTTAAACAATTACTCATGATCCTTGTCTGCTTTCACTGGGACTTTAACAGTATGAAATATTTCACATCACACTTCTTCGCTGTAAAACTCTGGAGGGAGGAGGATAAGTCCGTGAAAACGTTCTGTACATCACTTACACTGACAGGCTGCGTATGTGCGATGAGCATTTCCAGCGAGTGATGTTTCCGGCTGTGAGCATGGAGGGGAGAGAATGTGTAGGAAGGAACTGCAGATGCTGGTTTCAATCGAAGGTAGACGCAAAATGCTGGAGTAACTCAGCGGGACAGGCAGCATCTCTGGAGAGAAGGAATGGGTGACGTTTCAGGTCGAGACCCTTCTTCAGGGGAGAGATATCATTTGAATTGTATTCCTATGTAATAGTTACGGGATACCAAGCCATTTTGTTGGATTAACATTCCGAGGTTTTCTTCATGTGGCTGTATAAACTGACAAATGTCGGACTGTAACAGCACTCTGATGGCAGGACGATTCATCAACTATTTGCAGCAACACCATAAATATCTGAAAAGATCTCTTCTGCTGCAAACCTCCGCCTCCTCGTGTGGAAGAATGCATTCTGCTTTTATAAATATTGGACACGGGAGAGGTCCCACTTTCACCCCTGTTCTCATTGGAGCTATCATCATTGATCACTACCTTTTATTTCCTACTTAAAGAATTCATTGCTCAGTTTAGAACTTCCTGCATCACCCCCAGGGCATTTTATTAAATACCTCATTAACCTTATCAAAAGGCTTCTGAAAGTCCAGATTTGAGATAATTTTACAAATTTGCTCTGTGGGAGCACAAATCAAGAACATGGGCATGGAGGTAAAAGGATCCCATTGGATTTATCATCTGCAATAAATGGGAAACCTTAGTCTCCCACTAGTGCATCTGTTTTGTGGATTTGCGTTTCTATCGGGCAAAGTTCTATGCCAAAAGTCACTGCTATAATGTCCTTCATATTACTGTCAAACTCGTATCCAATCTCTCAGACTTTTTCCCCCGGTAATTCTGGCTTCTTTTCTGAAGGGGCTGAAGTTACATATTTATAGTTGCAGAGCTGGTGGAGATTGTTCTGCGTACGAGGACTTGGTTAAGTTAGTGTTGAGGATAAACTAGCAAAACTTCCCCACTTGTAGTCAGTCAATGTCTGCAATTCCTCAAAACGGTTCTGGATTCACATCTAACATCTTTAGACTTTAGATTTTTAACATACAGCATGGAAACAGGCCCTTCGGCCCATCGAGCCTGCGCCAATCAGCAATCCCTATACACCAGCGCCATCCTACACACTAGGGATAATTTACAAATTTACAGAAGCTAATTAACCTACAAATTTGCATGCCTTTGGAGCGAGGTAATAAACCGCAGCTCCTGGAGCAAACTCGTGCAGTCACGGGGAAAATGTACAAACTTCATATAGACGGCACCCGTAGTTGGGATTGAACCTGTGTCTCTGGCGCTGTGAGGCAGCAACTCTATTGCTGCACCACCGTGCCACCTCGTATCAATGCCCAAACTAATATCCTGGTTTATTTACCCTCCACAACCTGTGGCATCCCCTGGAGGAGAGGACGAGAGAACCTTAAAGCCTTGAATCTTACAGACCATGTGGAACTGCTTCACATATAATGTGTTCTTTATTCGTCCCATAATGGATGCCAGAATAATAGCCCTATCATTTGTAGTATCACAATTCTGACTGGATGGAAATAAAATTCCAATCATTTGACATTACCCCGGTGACCTGTGGAATATTTCTGTAACAGCTAGCTCCCTGCCTCAGCACTCATTTCCTTCAGCCTTTTTGGATTCATTCCATTGCATGATGCTTTATGAATATTCAGGATCCAGACGCTTACTGACAGCCTCATTAGTAACCTCTTTTCATCACTTGGATGCTTTTCTCATTCCATGTACCAGCCAGTAACACACCAATGTTTACAAAGTAAACATTCTCGCATAGAAATAATTTATTTTAAAACTTTTGCCCTATTTCCCTTGAAGGCAACTCACCTGCTGTAAGCAGTCTCCAAAGTTCCTCTGTAATTTTACAGTGAAGAACATGTTAGCAATATATGTGTCTGGATCTGCTTACCACCACCCATTCCTTGATCCCACTACCCACTCTTCAGTCTGAAGAAAGACCTTGACACAAAACGTCATCCGTCCATCCCCTTCTCAAATGCTGACTGACCCGATGAGTTGGTCCAGTTGCATTCGGTTCAAGATTGTACAGCGGTGTAGCACCAAGCACCAAGGTGGTGCAGTGGTAGAGTTGCTGCCTTGCAGCGCCAGAGACCCAGGTTCGATCCTGACTAAGGGTGCTGTCTGTGCAGAGTTTGTACGTTCTCCCCGTGACCTGCGTGGGTTTTCTTTTGGTGTTCCAGTTTCCTCCCACACTCCAAAAACATACAGGTTTGTCCCTAGTGTGTGTAGGATAGTGCTAATATATAGGGATCGCTGGTCGGCATGGACCCGGTGGGCTGAAGGGTCTATTTCCACGCTGTATCTCAAAACTAAACTAAGCTAATTGTAGCACCAGGATTTCTTGTGTATCCATGCTTTTATTTACTAGGTCTGGTTATCTGTTCCTCTGCATCCCTGTGTTGGTGGTGCAGTGGTAGTGGTTGTAGAACCATCTAGCGTGTAGTGAGTGTAGTGTAGTGCGGAGAAACCACCCTGGTCTTTGACAAAGTGTTTGAACATCACTAATATTCATAGACATTTAAGAACAATTAAAGCTGAGGTAAAGAATTGAACATAAATTATATTAAGATTGATTTTAAAACAATTCTGTAACTAGAAGAACCTCCTGGACTTGTGGGGAATTTACAGTCTAGGTCGTAGCTCTGAAGTTCACATCTGTACATGCGATGACTGCTTACAGTGTGACCACCTTTACAGCAGTGAAGCTCAGATTATTTCTACTCTCTGGCTAAAAATATGTCCTCGTCTCCTCTCGAAATCTTTTCCCCGTTACTACAAATCCATGCCCCGTGGACTCACCCCCAGACAAGGGAAATAGTTGCTGTTGACTTCCTCCAGCTTTCTCCTCATTATTTTATACACATCAGTTGGACTCCACTCAGTAATCTATGTTTCTACGAAAACAATCTAGTTTATTCAATCTTTCCTCAAAGTTATAACTTCCCATCCTGGAAATATCCTTGTAAATCTTCAGTCCACTCTCCACAGTATAACCACACTGTTTCTGTAATTTAATGATCAGATTGCTGTTATGGTCTTATTTATTCTGTAGACACTTCTAACATGATCTCCTTGCTCTTGTACCTTGGCTAACAAAAGGAAATATGCTTTTTGTCAACTTTATAGATGTGTCCTGTTGCTGTATGTGAGATGCAGGTGAACCAACCAAGACCCCTCAATGTCCTCCTTGTCTTGTCTACACCCTAGCCATCCTCCAACTCACCCTTTGGCCCTTCTCTGGTTTGAGCTACATTGGTCATCTGTCCGTACGACTCTCCACACCATCTCTTTCAGTCATCTACACCTTTTCTTCTCATTGCCAAACATACAGTCAGATTTTGTATCATCTGCAAACTCCTTCATCATGCCCCTGCATTCAGATTTCAACGCTGTAATATTGCACAAACCTCGAGACTGAAGCTCGGATGCCTGTTCAACCCCCCTGGTAACTCCTAGTTACAAAAACACCTGTCACTCATTACCCTTAGCTTCCTGCCATTGACTGAATTGATTCCCACGTGTGTTTGCGTTTGACTAGGCTGTCACTCGGGATCTTGTCAAGAGTCTTGCTCAAACCTGTGTGGACCACAACAAACACCCTGCCCTTATTGGCCCTTCTTGATCCCTTCTCCAAACATTCAACAAACTTACTCAGCCAGAACCAACTCTTAAATAGGTGCAGGAGGAGGCCATTCGGCCCTTCGAGCCAGCACCATCAAACAAATCCACTCTGACAGTCATGTTTAATTTGTGCTTTTCCATATGTGGGTCGATGTGTCCACCTCACATTGATTACAGTATCCCAGCATTGAAGGTGAATTCAAGGGCAATTATTACTGAGTTGAGTTACTGCACCATCCATTCTTACAGCTGAGGTTGTAAATATTGTCAGGTTGGTACACAAAAAAGCTGGAGAAACTCAGCGGGTGCAGCAGCATCTATGGAGCGAAAGAAATAGGCAACGTTTCGGCCCGAAACCCTGAAGGAAATGGGCAACGTTTCGGGATGAAACCCTTCTTCAGTAATATTATCATCTGTCCACCTGCTCCGTCTCAACTGAAAATCCTGTCAGTAGGAATGTGCAACTTTTTCTGACCTGCTTTGGGCCACATTTCAAGTTGTAATTAAAATATTATACCTCCATGTCCCTGTTTGTGCTGTCACTAACCTCCTTACATTAAGCACAAGCAGACCCCTATTCTTGTCTATTTTCCAGTGTTTGTTCTGGTTCCCAGCTCTCTCTGACCTTCTGTCATATCCAGCGAGCTTTTATCTTTGCCCAGCTTCTCATTCCACCCCAAGGTAGTGAGAATAATTAACAAATCCATCTTCTTTATCTTCTAATTCTTTGCTCGACTTTGGAACAGCGGACTCTCAAATCCTGCATCACCATCTTTGACTGAAATGTTTGCTCTGTTTCTCTGTCCACAGGCGCTGCTGACCATATCATTCCCAGCATTTTCCGTGTCTCGTTCTGATTTCCTGGCCTCATGTTGGGGGCACCGTATCGTAACCGCGCTTCACCATGTGTAGGTGCAGTGGACGCACGAGTGACCAATTCCAAATCTGTCCGTATCTTCTGGACTCCTGTGTCTGACCACACTTGCATCAATGTCTGAGGCTTGCTGTCTTTAACACGGGCACATGCCTATTGTTCCTATTGAAACTATCAGCAATAGCCAGCCAGATCAGCCCCATCTACAGTACCTCTCTGGACTCTATATCTGTCCACTCTACAGACTTTTGTTTTATTGTTATCTAGCATTACTGTTATTAATTTATCGTATTATTAATTATTATATATATTGGTGGGTTATTGTGTTAATGGGCCTGTAAGATGCAGCCGGCAAGAATGTCATTGGTCCATTGCCAGTACATGTGGCAATGAAACACTCTTCACTTTAATAATATAATCACATTTACTAAATCATCAGCCACCTCCTTGTTCCAGGAAATGATCTAAAACCCCATGATCAGGTAATTTAATTCACATCGTGTTTCCCACCCAAACAGGAAGCAGTGTTCATGTATTTACCAGGATCATGATTTATATTTGTTGTTGGGGCGAAGATTAAATGACGAGACGTTGGTCAAAGAGTGACGTTTCAAGGAGCATCTTAAAGAAGTAGATAGAAGTGGAAGTGTGGAGCTGTGGAGGGAGGGAATTGCAGAGCCTCAGGCCAAGGTAGTGACAAACACTACTCCCAATGGCAGAGCAATTGAAAGCAGGAATGTGAAGGAATCCAGAGATCCTGCCAAGATTTCCAATTGTTGCCACTCTACGGAGAGCAATTACTGAGACTAATAGGATGTAGAACACCATAGCCATAACTGTCGAATATTAATCAAAGGCAGTTAGCACCAAGATATACAAGATGCCAGTCAGGCAGCACAGTGAATATTGCTCCTATTTCAGGTCAGGAGACGTTCTGAAACTTATAGTGAGAGGTGGAAAAGTGAGAACCCTGAATTGCAACCAATGCAACGTTTCAAATGCACTTCACCTACTGCAAGATTTCTTGCGGTTCTGTAAGGCCCTATTTAAAGCAACTAGTTCACTCTTTACTACTAAAGAAAGATAATAGATTACATAGGTTTGCAATAATCATGTAATTGTCACACAGACTAAGCATGAAATTGGCAAGGATAGTATTTACAATGTATTTGGATGTACATCATAAAGTCATTTGATTGTATTCTTATTCAAGATAATTTCATAGAAAAACATATTATAGATCCACTTAGAGAACAAGTTATTTTAGATCCAGTCACCTTTTACTTATTGAGATTAATTAATAATTGCAAATCAAAGGAGCTTTGAGGGAAAGTGATCATAATGTGATGGGTTTTCACATTCAGTTTGGGAATGTCAAGCTAAACCTCAATTAGAGACTTCAATGTAAATAAAATTAATTGTATGGACACAAGGGGGAGAGTTGGCTAAAGTGATCAACTTTGGTCATTTTTATCTTGTACCCAATAAATCAATGATATAGTAAATCAGTAAGTAGATAAACAATGGCAAACATTTCATTAAATAAAGACAGATTATATTGGAAACACCAGGGATGGGAAGTGAAATTCCTCGTATGTTGCAAAACATACTGAGCGAATAAAGTGTGATTCTGATTTAATGTTTCAGATCAAAGAAACCTGATCTTCAAACTGAAAAGTTAACTCTGTTCCTCTTTCCGCAGGTGCTACCTGACTTGCTGAGTGTTTCCTGCGATTTCTGTTCCTGCTTGATTTTCAGGTATTTAAAGACATTTGTATTTGTAAATGTCAAGTTTTATTCTGCTGTAAAGTAATATGTCCACGGGAAAAGTCATTCATCTGTAGCTAAAGACACAAGATATGAACGGTATTTTAATTGTAAAGAAAAATCGAACAAGTTGTGGAAAATAGTGGCAGCCCTGGGTTGCGTTGGTTTTAGAAACTAACAAAATGTAGCAATAAAACGGGGTGACTCTTACAAGCTGAGACGGGGAAAATGCAAAAATGAAATGAGGCAACAGTACAGACCAAACAATTGGGATCAAAAGACAGGGAATTAGGAAAGACAAGGATTTGCAGATGCTGGGATCTAGAACATCTAGAACAGGGAATTAGAACCTCTTGATTAGTACGGGTGTCAGGGGTTGTGGGGAGGAGACAGGAGAATGGGGTTAAGAGGGGAAGATAGATCAGCCATGATTGAATGGTGGAGTAGACTTAGAGTCATGGTCATAGAGTGATACAGTGTGGAAACAGGCCTTTCGGCCCAAGTTACACACATGGCCAACATGTCAGGTTGGCCCATCTGGCCAACGATGGGCTGGGTGGCCTTATTTTGCTCCTTTCACTAATGAACACCTTAAAACATCTAGAGATTAATTCCTGCGATGCAGGACTTGTCCTATGAGGAACAATTCAACAAAACCCTCTGTAATTTAGAAGATTAAGACCAGATACTACAGAAACAGCGACGATTCTGAGTGAATGGCGACGGATACTGGGAGGATGTTGTCCTGGCTGGGAAAGCTGGTACTACAAGGAAGCAGCTGGGAATGAGGGTCAGTTCTTTGGATGGGAGAGTGTTGAAGATGAATTTCTTCTCTTTGTGGATCTTTGGAATTTTCTACACCAGAATATTGTGCTTGCTGAGTCAATGAAGATATTTGTGGCCCTGATATATAGGTTTCAGTACTATGGAGGAATTAAGGGTAAGGAGATCAGGATTGAAGGTAGATTGTTGGTGTTGTGCTACTGTGTTCTGCTGCTGTGACAATCTGTTGCTTCTTTGATGAAGAGCTGAATACGTGGAAACCATGGATGCTGAGAGAGAGACTGGGTTGGGTGACACATCGACTGGTAAATGAGATGGAAGCTGCAGAGATGAGGTTGATGGTTCCAGTCCCATTCCCCACACAGGACTTGCCCAGTATTGTTTTAGAAAATAACCATGCAAATTCTGACGGAAGCAACATCATCATCTGCTGTCTTAACGCCAGGAAAGACTAGAAGGTGCTGTGGATCCCTGAAAAAAAAAAATGGAAGCTCACTAATAAATTTGCCATGAAAGAACTGGAGCACTTGAATATTCATAAGACAACAGGAACAGATGGAATGCATCCAAAAATACTTGTAGAAGTGGAGGAGTTGTGACTGAAATAATTTACACCTCATTAAGTAATAGGACAGAAGCAGGGAATTAGAAAATACCTACTCTTGTTCTAATAACTTTTAAAAGGGTCAAACGCATGATCGTGGAAGAATTTCTAAATGTGTTTATTTTAAGACACTTGGGTGAGTGGGCAAGACCCGTGGTACAGACAGCAGCAAGTCTGTAAAGAGTAGGAGGGGGAAATGATATAAATCGTGCACTGGTTTGGTAATACTGTGCTTCTATTTAATGTCTTGACTTGAAGAGGAAAGAAACACTTGGTAATGTGACATTTTACTCTGGCTGTGTGGTAGCCAGGATTATGACAGCATTCAGATGCAGGTTTATGTAGCTTAAATCATTTTCCATCTTTAAAAAAGATATATCAATGTCCACAGCTAATTTTCTGATATATATGCTCACTGGTGATGCAGTGATTAATCAGTGTGAAGAAGGGTCTCGGCCAGAAACGTCACCCATTCCTTCTCTCCAGAGATGCTGCCTGCATGTCCCGCTGACTTACTCCAGGTGTTTGTGTCTATATTAAGTTATTAGACATGTAAACACACAAAGGCCTGCACTAACATTTCACAGATCTGTTTTCAAATCCCACCAGGAAAATGTTCAATTTACATTCTATTAATTAAGCATTCTGGAATATAAAAGAACATAATTGCTGTAATGACCTGGGTGAAAGTGCTGGGTTGGGTTAAAACCCACGAGTTGCTAATACCAGTAGGACTCTCACTTTTCCCGTGATCTATGTTCGTTACCTTTGATTTCATTCTTTTATCTCAGATTTTCTCACTTCATTCCTTTTAATGCAAATCTGGAACACGTATCAATGCATCCCTACCACATAGTTCACCAAAACCCTTCTCTCTAACACCTTACTTGCAATGATTGGGACAATCTCAACTACTTTCCAGTGTGTGTGGAAACTAACTGTATTAACAGCTCACTGGGCCTGTTGCTGCTGGGATGTTCTGTGTTCTTGTTGATGCTGAATGTTTGATACAAACATGCCTAGAGACATAGAAACATAGAAACATAGAAATTAGGTGCAGGAGTAGGCCATTCGGCCCTTCGAGCCTGCACCGCCATTCAATATGATCATGGCTGATCATCCAACTCAGTATCCCGTACCTGCCTTCTCTCCATACCCCCTGATCCCCTTAGCCACAAGGGCCACATCTAACTCCCTCTTAAATATAGCCAATGAACTGGCCACAACTACCCTCTGTGGCAGAAAGTTCCAGAGATTCACCACTCTCTGTGTGAAAAAAGTTCTCCTCATCTCGGTTTTAAAGGATTTCCCCCTTATCCTTAAGCTGTGACCCTTTGTCCTGGACTTCCCCCAACATCGGGAACAATCTTCCTGCATCTAGCCTGTCCAACCCCTTAAGAATTTTGTAAGACATTGTAGAGGGAACTCTAAGCCTGAAGTGAAGACCATATTTACAGTAATATTCATTGTTTTGCCACGACTGATCGAGGGCGCTTGATATAACTTCATTGTGTGTGAATAAGTTAAAGCGTTCAATTCTTCGATATCACACAGGTAGATATACAAACACACACGCACATAAATGCAATGATAGTAATATATATAGTTCTACATCAGCACTTGAAATTCCAACTAACTGGATATGTTCAGTAACACACTCACCTATGAGGACCCCAGAGGCTACAGAGTACCTGTGATATTATTACCTTAGACTCTAACCTAATTATATATTTTTATCCTAAGTCTATATTTTGATCCAACTTTGGAATCTATCTGTGCCTTCTCCAATCGAACAAGTTCTCTATAGAAAGGTTCCAGAATCCATACACACTGCACTAGGTGGCAGCTTATTCCACAAGTTAACAAACTTGGAGAAGTTCCTTCCAAACTCTCAGCTGACTCATGATATGCTCAAGAGTAATCTCACATCCTGATTCAATTCAACACCTTCTTCAGCTTTCACTCCCCCTCTTCCTCTCGCTATTTTCAGGAACCTGACCCGCGTTTCCTCCCTGCGTTCAGTGAGAAACCCCCAACTGGTAGTCACCCCAGGATCTGAAGATGATCCCAGTGTAATGCTGTGCCTGGTGAAAGCCAGGCGCTGAGCTGGGCAGCTGCAATACTAGCGTGGTATTGCTGCTCTCACTGCTGCCTGAGCAGGCAGCCATGGAGGTAGGTCTCTGAGAGGATATTTCTTCCTCTCTCCTGTGACCACGTTGTTGCGGTGCCTTCCCCCCTCTTCCCCCCCCTCCCATTGGGCAAAAGGTACAGAAGTGTGAATTCAGATTCAGGGACAGTTTCTTCCTGGCTGTTGTCAGGCAACTGAACCATCCTACCACAACCAGTGTGCAGTCCTGAACTACTATCTACCTCATTGGTGACCCTCGGACTATCTTTGATGGCTTTATCTTGTACTAAACATTATTCCCTTATCATCTATCTGTACTCTAATAATAATAATAATAATAAATTTTATTTATGGGCGCCTTTCAAGAGTCTCAAGGACACCTTACAAAAATTTAGCAGGTAGAGGAAAAACATGTAAGGGGAATGAAATAAATAGTAGAGATATGACTAGTACACAAAGTAAAGACAGAATTCAATTCAAAACACAATATGAGGCAATTAATGCACAGATGAAAAGGGAGGGGGACGTGGGGCTAAGGATAGGCAGAGGTGAAGAGATGGGTCTTGAGGCGGGACTGGAAGATGGTGAGGGACACGGAATTGCGGATCAGTTGGGGGAGGGAGTTCCAGAGCCTGGGAGCTGCCCTGGAGAAGGCTCTGTCCCCAAAACTGCGGAGGTTGGACTTGTGGATGGAGAGGAGACCAGCTGATGTGGATCTGAGGGACCGTGAGGGTTGGTAGGGGGAGAGGAGGTCAGTGAGATATGGGGGGGCCAGATGGTGGAGGGCTTTGTAGGTGAGGATCAGGATTTTGTAGGTGATCCGGTGGGAGATGGGAAGCCAGTGAAGTTGTTTGAGGACTGGAGTGATGTGATGCCAGGATTTGGTGTGGGTGATGAGTCGGGCGGCTGCGTTCTGGACCAGTTGGAGTCGGTTGATGTAGGTGGAGCTGATGCCAAGGAGAAGTGAGTTGCAATAGTCCAGTCGGGAGGAGATGAAGGCATGGATGAGTCTTTCAGCAGCAGGAGGTGTGAGAGAGGGTCTGAGTTTGGCGATGTTGCAGAGATGAAAGAAGGAGGTTTTAATGACATGGCGGATGTGAGGCTCAAGGGAAAGGGTGGAATCAAAGATCACGCCAAGGTTGCGGGCCTGGGGAGATGGGGAGACAGTGGTGCCATCGATGGTGAGAGTGGGGTTATTGATTTTGCTGAGTGTGGCTTTGGAGCCTATGAGGAGGAATTCTGTCTTATCGCTGTTGAGTTTGAGGAAGTTATGTTGCATCCAGGTTTTTATAGCTGACAAACAGGAGTTGATATGGGAGAGGGGGGGGTTGTGGGGGGATTTGGTGCCGAGGTAGATCCGGGTGTCATCGGCGTTACAGTGGAAGTCCAGGTTGAAGTGGCGGAGTATCTGACCAAGTGCTCTGTGGATAGCTCGATTGTAATCATGTATTGTCTTTCCGTTGACTGGGTAGGACGTAACAAAAGCTTTTTACTGTACCTCGCTACACTGGACAATAAACTAAACAGTTCACTACTTACCCTTTCCCCACTAGTGTAGGTAGCAACATGTTTGGCACAATCCCCTCGGCCCAGAATCTCAATCTCCAAACTGCTGAGTTGTGTGTAGTTTCCACAGATATTGGCCATCTATTGCAGTCGGCATCCATCAGATGCAGCAGGCAGTGCGGTCGATTCTGGCACATAATGAAATTTAACTCATTAGCCTGCCGTTTCTGATCCAGCACCCATGAAAACTCAGAAAATGGTAAAAAGTGCAAATGACCATGAATGTCCCTTGGAGATGGCCGGCAGACATCCCTGCCGCATGGCTCCGGTCCACAGCACATGCTTGGCTGCTGAAGTTGGCTGCAAAGATGCTTTGTCGTGCACAACAAATGCTCAGTAGAAGACCACCAGAATGTCTCAGGAAAACTGGGAATGAAGAATGAATACCAAGAGCCAAGAGAAACTGTGGGGAAAAACGTGAATGACTGTCTTTATAAAGGCAGTTAATTCTGTGGAATCTCCTGAACAGGACGAACGAGGCCTTTGGGATGTAACTGGTCCAGTAGCATTGGAAGCAACTTTACAGATTAAATTGAACATTGTACTTGACATCATCTCTGTAGTAATGTCAACATTCTAGGTGTTGTTTTGCTTCTACATTGATCCTCATCTCATATTACAGTTGGGGAATAATTCCTGGATAACATTGTTGGCTATAATGGAAAATTCAATGTATACAAAATGATCACATTCCACATTTCCTAAATTAGGTTTATATTTTATATTGTCACATGTACTGATGTGATGGAAAGCTTTCCAATCAGATTAGATATGTGGTACATACATACTATCGTCAAACTCAAATACTTTAGATAGAGGAAAGGGGAAGATACCAAATGCAGAGATTCTCAGCATTGTAGAGCATCCATCCATGTGTTGTAGTGCCGTGGCCAAAGTCCATTGACCACAATGGGGAGAGGTGAATCGGACAGTACCCCAGCTTATAGATGGACCGTTCAGAAGCCTGATAACAGAGAGGAAGAAACTCTTCTTGGATTTGGTGGTGTGTGCTTTCAAGCTTCTGTACCTTCTGTCAGATGCCAACAGGGAGAAGAAAGAATGACCAGGGTGGGACAAGTCTTTGATTATGTTGGCTGTTATTCTGAGGCAGCGTGAAGTGTAGATGGAGTCAATGTTGGGAGGTCTGGTCTCCGTGACGGACGGGACAACATCTACACACTCTGCAATGATGAATGTCTTGGGCAGAGCAGTTCACAAACCAAGCAGTGACACAACCCAACACGATGGATTCTATGCTGCTCCTTTAGACATTGAAGATAGGCTGAAGAATAGTCACCTCAGGAAGTAAAGGCAAGGTCATGCCAAAGTGGTTGGTCCACGACACATCTTTGGTAAAATCACCAGCAAGGACCTAGAACTATTTCCACATTGGCACCATTGATACTGATTGGTACAAATACTTCTCCATGTTTGCTGGAGTCGATTACTAGCTCCTTTGCCTTGTTGATATTGAGTGAGAGGTTAATGTACTTTGCCATATGATGCTCTAATTGTAGCCTAATCACATAGGAGGAGGCTATGTCAACTAGGTTAATAGGTTCATAAGTTCTTGGAGCAGAATTAGGCCATTAAGGGGGCCAATCTCCCCCTTAAATACACAGTATCCATTGACTTGACCTCCACAGCCGTCTGTGGCAATGAATTCCACAGATTCACCACCCTCTGACTGAAGAAATTCCTCCTCATCTCCTTTATAAAGGAACGTCCTTTTATTCTGAGGCTGTGACCTCTGGTCCTAGACTCTCCCACTAGTGGAAACATCCTCTCCACACTCACTCTATCCAGGCCTTTCACTGTTCGGTAAGTTTCAATGAGTTACCCCCTCATCCTTCTAAACTTCAGCGAGTACAGGCCAGTGTCGCCAAACGTTCATCATATGTCAACCCAATAATTCCCAATCAACCCAATCTCATTGTCCTCTACATTTCCCTGTTGCCACACTCCTATCAACCTCCACTAGCAGCAGTAGTGTAACCACTTGTGGCAAATGTATCTGTCAACCCGAACGTCCTTGGGAGATGGGGGCGAACTGGAGCAGGGCAGAGACATGAGAAACATGCAAACTCCACACAGATAGCACCAGAGATCAGCATTGAATGGAGTCGCTGGAGCTGTGAGGCAGCAGCTCAACACGCTGCACCACTGTGCCACCCATTTTGGTCAATAAAAAGTTAACGGAACAGAATTGTACTCGTTGTATCTGAGGAGCATAGAGGGGAAAAAAAGCTCAAATATATTTCCATAAGACAATTTGTGTTCGTGCCTGGTTGCACGCAATCCCAGAAAACAATCAACTTTGCCGCCAATGATATGATTAACCACTGCTGCTAATAGTTTGTGGGTTACATCCTCGGCACCTACTGACTCTGGAACAAAAGGTGAACATTCTTTTCAGCCAAAGAGGAATTCAGCACATAATATCTTTTCCAAGACGTCTTCCAAACTCAAATTTCACGCATAGCTGAAATCTAATGGCAGGAAAGTGTACCAAGAGACCAGATATGTGTGTAAGTGTATAGTGTTAGTTTAGTTTAGACATACAGCGTGGAAAGCAGCATTTCGGCACAGACCAACAATCGCCCTGCACACTTGTTCTATCCGACACTCTGGGGACTTTACAGAAACCCATTAACCTACAAACCCGCATGTCTTTGGAATGAGGGAAGAAATTGGTGCACCTGGAGAAAACCCACGCAGTCACAGGGAGAACGTCCAATCTCCGTACAGACACACCTTGGTTATTTTCTGGGTGAAGTTAACATGTTCTGGGCATTTTGGGTTTCTGCCAGATGTTCCAGCCTTCTGCCTTATTCCAGTGTAGGTAGTTGACAGTGGAATCAAAGGCAAGTTGCTGGGCATGTGAGTGAGCACTGGGCTGCAGAGAATCGAGGAAGAGAAATGGGACTGATGGGAGTCAACGTAGAGTTAGAGTTAGAGCTTAGTTTATTGTCAGTGAAAAGCTTTTGTTGCGTGCTAACCAGTCAGCAGAAAGACAATACATATTCATATGTTCATAAGTGATTGGAGCAGAATTAGGCCATTCGACCCATCAAGTCTATTCTGCCATTCACTCGAGGCTGATCTATCTCTCCCTCCTAACCCCATTCTCCTGCTTTCTCCCCATAACCCTCAAGAATCTATCTATCTCCGCCTTAACAAAAAACAATTGACTTGGCCTCCACAGCCGTCTGTGGCAATGAATTCCACAGATTCACCACCCTCTGACTAAAGAAATTCCTCCTCATCGCCTACCTAAAGGAACATCCTCTATTCTGAAGCTGTGACCTCTGGTCTTAGACTCTCTCACTAGTAGAAACATCCTCCCCATATCCACTGTATCCAGGCCAAACATGATTACAATCAGTTACCTGGGTTGGGCGCCATCTTGGATCTCTATTTTAAAGAGGGGCCAAATGGCCTTCCTCAGTGATGCCATGAGCAGCTGTGGAAAGCAGCAGCTTGATCTGAGCGTGTTACAGTATCCCAGCAGTGTTAACAGCGTAGTTTCACTGTTCCCTCTTTGTATAACCATATAACCATATAACAATTACAGCATGGAAACAGGCCATCTCGACCCTTCTAGTCCGTGCCGAACACATATTCTCCCTAGTCCCATATACCTGCGCTCAGACCATAACCTTCCATTCCCTTCCCGTCCATATAACTATCCAATTTATTTTTAAATGATAAAAACGAACCTGCCTCCACCACTTCCACTGGGAGCTCATTCCACACAGCCACCACTCTCTGAGTAAAGAAGTTCCCCCTCATGTTACCCCTAAACTTCAGTCCCTTAATTCTCAAGTCATGTCCCCTTGTTTGAATCTTCCCTACTCTCAGTGGGAAAAGCTTTTCCACGTCAACTCTGTCTATCCCTCTCATCATTTTAATAACCTCTATCAAATGAATGAATGAATAAGTTTATTGACCATGTATTCACATACAAGGAATTTGCCTTGGTGCTCTGCCCGCAAGTGACAACATGACATACAGTGACAGTTAGGAATGACACATAAAACATTAAACATTAATAATAAAACATTATTGATTAAACATGTGAATTAAATAAAATACCAAAGCATTTTGAGTAGATATCTGTTATACGCATTATACATTGGGATAATGCTAGTGTTGAGGCTAGCTCTGGAGGATGGGTATCTAGAGGTCTGATCAATTGCTCCTGAGATACGAGTTTGAATCCCACCGAGGCAGCTGGTGGAATTCACTTCAGGTGATTAAATACATTTAGAATAAGTAGTTAGCATCATAAACAGGATCTATGAAGCTGTTGGATCAACAATGGTTGTATTTGGTTCACTAATGGTCCTCAAGGTAAGGAATCTCAGATTCAGATTCAATTTTAATTGTCATTGTCAGTGTACAGTACAGAGACAACGAAATCTGTTGTCCTTAGTGAAATCTGTATGGTTTGTGTGTCATACTAGACCCACCATTGTGGTTGTCACGTTACTGCCCTCTGAACTAGTCTACCAAGACACTCCATTCAAGGACAGTTCATCATTAACCATAACTGTTGCCCACCCTTTTGCCATTAGTGAAAACATGTACAAACATTGGAACAGTAGAAGGCTGTTTAGCCTCTGATCCAGTTCCATAAATTAATTCAATCTAGAGCTGATAGCATTGACCTGCATTCCATTCATAACCTTCAATAACTTTGGCTAGCAGCCTCAATTTTGAAGTTTTCATTTGATCCACTATAAGATTTCAAGGGAACCTCATCTGTCCATTCGCTCCACAGATGCTGCCTGATCTGCAGAGTTACCCCAGTACTCAAGTCTCCAGCATGTGCAGTGCCTCGACTCTCTAGTGTTTTATACAATTGTGTTCACATTGCCAGTGCCGTGGGATAATGGCATGCTTCTAGCATTTTTCACATTGTTTGTACCTTGCCACTGTAAAATCTCCTACTTTGAATGAGTTCTCCCCCTCTCTCTGACAAGAGTTCTGCAACACACTCTCTTGTTGCTCCCCCTTTGAGATCATCGTTACTTTCTGCATATCTTTCATTCATTGGTTCTATATCTCTCTACATCACCGTCTATATCTCTCCTTTCCCTTTCCCCGGACTCTCAGTCTGAAGAAGGGTCTCGACCCGAAACCTCACCTTTTTCTTTTCTCTATAGATGCTGCCTGACCCGGTGAGTTACTCCATCATTTTGTGAATATCTTTGGTTTAAACCTGCATCTGCAGTTCCTTGTATCTATCTGCAGTACCACAGTTCAGGTTTCTCACCATTTACTAAAAAATATGGGCCTGTTCTTCCTTTGAACGAGCTTCAAAACACCATCTGCCATCGTGTTCCTTTGCAATCTTCTGTTCCCCTGCACCATTTACTCTGACACTCAATTCCTAAACCATCCTGAATGATGATAAAACCTAAAGCCAGATCTCCCCTTTACCTCCTGCCATTTTGAGTAGATATCTCTTCTACCCATTCACTATAAACTCTCTCCTGACACATCTCCTACCTTTGCCAACAGTCTGCTTTCAATTTCATGTACGTTTATTGTTGTCAATATGGACATAGCTTTATCGAGATGAATTGCCCAAAGATTCCATTAGGACCAATCTCCATCCGCTTTTCAGGTATTTTTGGTATTCACCACTTTGATGAAAGTTTTGGCAGTGATTTTTTTTATTACACTTCAATGAAATCTATCAGATCATTTTTTATGTTAAAAGCACTATTTAGTGCCAGGTAGTCTTTGTATTAACCCATTGGCATTATCACGGTCTGGGTTGTTTACATGGAGGCAGCCAGGCCTAATGATGCTGACCCTGACACATGACAGTCATTGATACAGCCAGATAGGTCACCTCACGCTGACTGACATTCTAGTTGTGAAGCACCATTGTACATGTAATGTCTTTCTGCTGACTGGATAGACAATAGACAATAGACAATTGGTGCAGGAGTAGAGGCCATTCGGCCCTTCGAGCCAGCACTGCCATTCAATGTGATCATGGCTGATCATCCCCAATCAGTACCCCGTTCCTGCCTTCTCCTCATATTCCCTGACCCCGCCATCTTTAAGATAGCACGCAACAAAAGCTTTTCACTGTAGCTCGGTACACATGATTATAAACAAGACTGAACTAAATTTACGTGGAACACGAAACCAGCGAGTGGGTGGAGGAGGAGAAGGCATCCTGAACATCCTTCAGCTCAATGATGATAGAGTTTGGCGTTGGGGAGGCAGCATGCAACCTGATTCAGCCAGAAACGCTGCCTATCGTAGCCTCCTCCTGGGCTCTTAAACAAGCAGAAGCTAGGTCTCTGATCCATGATCCACCAGGAGTAATCTAAACAACCAAGGTGGTGCTAGAGCATGTCGACTCGTTGCTGCTGGTCCCCTGCAAGGATCTGCTTCCAAACATTCTGTTTCCATGTTGTAATTCCATTCCATGATGTCTTCAAGAAAGAGATTTAGCTCTTAGTGCTAAAGGAATCAAGGGATATGGGGAGAAGGCAGGAAAGGGGTACTGATTTTGGATGATCAGCCATGATCATATTGAATGGCGGTGCTAGCTCAAAGGGCCGAATGGCCTACTCCTGCACCTATTTTCTATGTTTCCATGTTACTCCACTCTTTTGAATCTTTACTTCAACAGCAGCATTTCTTACTTTGTCAGGCATTATCTTCCACTAAACATTATATCATTAGCCGGAAGAAGTCTGAAGCCTGAAGATGGTTCTTGACCCAAAACGTCACCTATCCATGTTCTCCACAGATGCTGCCTGACCCACTGAGTTACTCCAGCACTCTGTGAAACGTCACCTATCCATGTTCTCCACAGATGCTGCCTGACCCGCTGAGTTACTCCAGCACTCTGTGTCTATCGTTGAGAACATTGTGCCGTTGCTCCATGGCAGCTGGAGATTGAACTCCTTTGTCTCTTTAGCCACCAACATCGTGAGAACGTCTTCACCACAAGGATAAGCGTGTTTCAGCACCAACTTCCCAAAGCCAATTAGAGATGGACTTTGTTATCAAGTGAAGGAATTGCCTCAGAAATACGCAGAGCCTGGCAGATAGTGAAGGGAAAGAGGAGGTTTAATAATTCAGGGAGGGTTACAAGTATTGGCCGGCACTAGGTGAAGCCCTGCAGCAGTCAGTTTACCATTTTAAACTATGTATATGTTTTGCATCTGAGGCAACACCTCATGTATGTGTCTTTCAACGGAACGTCTCACACCTGGAGTTTGTCCAGTGTTGACAGATTTTTATATACTTTCCATACTTACACCCTAATGCAGCTGGAAATCCAACAAGCAAGGCTTTAACAGTTGACTTGCCACATGCATCACTATAAAATTGATTTGGAGTACTGATGATGTAGTGCTGATGAGAGCTAAGTCTGAATTGTTTAAGGCAGGAATCACGACTTTAACTTTCATTCCACGACTAATTTCTGTTTCCCCACTAAATGACTTCCTACGTCACCAGAAGTGAGTGTCCGTGCTGTTGGTGTCGACCTCATGGTGGACATCTGAAACCAAGTGTTCTCACAATGATTGCTTTTGTTTCATTTCAAGCGTTTTGTTGAGAGAACCACCTTTGAAGTTTAACAACAAGAGTGTTTTGAATCTATTCCATTCATGAAAGGAAGTACATGCCACCTGTTAGAAGATTGTTCATTTAATGTCCTTAGCTACATGACTGAATTGGAAAAGGAGGAAAAGTTTCATACTGGACCACTGTTGCACACCAATCCAAGAAGGATGTTGGCTCCTGAAGGCATAGCCTGGACAACAGCCAAACAAGCCAACACCTGCAACATTCTGCCATGGAGACATTCCGCTTGGTACAGAGGAGAACGGCCAGGTTACATTCAACTCATGAGAGGGATGCATGACAGGAATGATGACCCATGTGTTGAGTGCCCAGGAGATGTGCCAAGGCAACTGTAGAAGGAACCTGGCAGAAGATGGCCCAGCTGACAATCTCTACTCATTTGATCAATGCAGGAACAAGTTGGATGTTCTTCCAAGATAGATCAGTGTCAGATTCCCCATGTGGAAAACTAGTGATCCATGTTGGTAAATGGATGAGGAGCTCATTCATTGAGATGTTAATATTAGTGCCTGTCTGAGAGAGGATGATGCCATTACTGAGTGTCATCTAATGGATTATGTTAGCGGGAAGGATGAAAGTGTGGAGAAGGCCACATTGTCTGCCTTGAGGAACATTATTTCACAGGTTCCTTATAAACAGTATCTCCCTAGGAGGGTTGTTGTTCACTGCTCTGCTGGGGATGAACCTGGTGGGTCACTGCTCTGCTGGGGATGAGTCTGGTGGGTCACTGCTCTGCTGGGGATGAGTCTGGTGGGTCACTGCTCTGCTGGGGATGGGTCTGGTGGCTTTCGTGGGTAGGTTCTCTCATAACAATAGTTTCCCAGCCCTGATAAAATCCCCATAAATCTCCGCTGCATCATGCTGATTGTTGTTAATGCAATTATCCAGCTGTGAGCTGACTGCATTTTTGTTGTACAATTCCAGTGTGATTTCTCTGCCCTTATATTCTATGCATGGCACCAATAAAATAAATATTCTGTTCTCCCTTTGGCTAAAGGTCCTTGGAATAGATGAGAGATATTTCTCTCCAGACCAGGTTGAAGCTCAATTTTGGCATTTTCTTCCCATTAATGGAAAAAAGAACTTGATGTATAACAAGGAACTGCAGATGCTAGTTTATACTGAAAATAGACACAAAATGCTGGAGTAACTCAGTGGGTCAGGCAGCATCCTCGGAGAAAAGGAATAGGTGATGTTTCGTGTCGAGATCCTTCAATAGATGGGTCATGAAGGATTCCAACCCGAAACGTCACCTATTCCTTTTCTCCAGAGATGCTGCCTGACCCGCTGGGTAACTCCAGCATTTAATGTCCATTTTCCTTCATTATGTTCCTAAGCTGCAGAGATGCTTCAAGCCTGCGTGACCTGCTGGTGTTCTTGATGCAGCTCATCTTTCAACAATCCCACAGAGTCATTGACCAGAGAGTAATGCAACCTTCCTGCTTTAAATAGTCCTGATAGAAGGCACCTGCTGTGTTGGCCAAGCCTCCTGCTCCTGGCGTGACTGTGTGGCATGTACACCAGGCACACCGCGCGCGACTTTGCAGTCTAAATACCTCAACACTGTGGCCCGGTGATGCATTTTGTTGTTAGCCAACAACGGCTGAATGATTCCGGAAGTGGCGGCGCTGTTAACAGCTGCGGCTCGCCTGCAGTCCGTCTGTCTTTACTTTTTTCTGTTGGTTTTTTTGTCTTGTTTTGGTTAAGTTTTAGTTTGTTGGGTTGTGTTAGAGGGGGTGGAACATGTTCTCTGTCTCTTCCTTCGGGGGAATGCGACTTTTTCATGTCGTATCCCCCTTCTCTGCCTCCGTCTGCGCTGAGGCCTAATGGCGGAGCTGGCGGCCTCCAGCCTGCGACCGACCCCGAGGCTCCGGAGGCAGAGCCAGCCAGGACTTACCAACGAGAGGCTGGCCGTCTTCGGGGCTGAGCAGCGGTGGCCCGACTTGCTGGTGCGGCGTTCTGGCTTTCGGCGGCGGCCTGGGGCTGATGCAGCGGGGCCCGGAGCTGGGGCAGCGGCCTGGAGCTGGGGCAGCGGCCCAGAGCGGAGACTGCAGGATCTGGAGCTGGGGCAGCGGCCCGGAGCGGAGACGGCGGGACCTGGAGCAGCGACTGCGGGACCAGAAGCTGGCGCGGCGGCCTGGAGCTGGGGCAGCGACCTGGAGCTGGGGCATCGGCCTGGAGCTGGGGCAGCGGCCCGGTGCGGAGACTGCGGGACCTGGAGCTGGGGCAGCGACCTGGAGCTGGGGCAGCGGCCTGGAGCTGGGGCAGCGGCCCGGTGCGGAGACTGCGGGACCTGGAGCTGGGGCAGCGACCTGGAGCTGGGGCATCGGCCTGGAGCTGGGGCAGCGGCCCGGTGCGGAGACTGCAGGATCTGGAGCTGGGGCGGCGACCTGGAGCTGGGGCATCGACCTGGAGCTGGGGCGGCGGCCCGGAGCTGATACTGTGGCGGGCCGTCTCGGAGCGGGGATGGCGTTCCGGCTATCGGCAGCGGCGACATCACCACGGAGGTCCGCTGGACTGGAGAGCGGCATCTCCGGCCTGGATCGACCGCCTCAGCGCAGAGGGAGAACAAGGAGGGAAGAGATGGAAACTAAGACTTTGCCTCCATCACAGTGAGGATGTGCTTGGTGAACTCACTGTGGTGGATGTTTAATTGGTGTTTATTGTATGTTTTGTTATTATTGATTCTGTGTATGACTGCAGGCAACATAGTTTCGTTCAGACCGTAAGGTCTGAATGACAATAAAGGATCTATCTATCTATCTATGATCAGACTGCAGAAGAAGCAGCTGGCATGGGTGGCTGGCTGGGTCTGCAACACCTCAGCTGAGCTCTCCAGAGTTTCAATTGGTTTAATTTAATTCAGCTTATTATTGTCATGTGTACTAAAGTCCAGTGGAAAGCATTTGTTTGTGTTCCATCCAGTAAAACAAAGACCATTTATCATCACAATCAAGCCGTCTGCAGTGCAAAGATAAAGGACAACGGGTTCTACACACTGTGCAAGATATTCATTTCTAGTCCGTTAAAGTCTGATCAAAGGATGTTCAAAGGTCTCCAATGAGGTAGATGGGAGGTGAGGACCACACTCCAGCTGGTGAGAGGACCATTCAGTTGCCTGATTACAGCGAGGAAGAATCTAATGTTTAAGAAGGATCTGCAGATGCTGGAAAAATCGAAGGTAGATAAAAATGCTGAAGAAACTCAGTGGGTGAGGCAGCACACTTGTCGCTTTACCTCCCGCCTTGACTCCAGTCAAGGACCCAAGCAGTCGTTCCAGGTGCGGCAGAGGTTCACCTGCACCTCCTCCAACCTCATCCATTGCATCCGCTGCTCTAGGTGTCAGCTGCTCTACATCGGTGAGACCAAGCGCAGGCTTGGCGATCGCTTCGCCCAACACCTCCGCTCGGTCCGCAATAACCAACCTGATCTCCCGGTGGCTCAGCACTTCAACTCCCCCTCCCATTCCCAATCCAACCTTTCTGTCCTGGGTCTCCTCCATGGCCAGAGTGAGTCCCACCGGAAATTGGAGGAGCAGCACCTCATATTCCGCTTGGGTAGTTTACACCCCAGCGGTATGAACATTGACTTCTCCAATTTCACGTAGTCCCTGCTTTCTCCCTCTTTCCCCTCCCCTTCCCAGCTCTCCCACAGCCCACTGTCTCTGCCTCTTCCTATCTTCTTCCCGCCCCCACATCAGTTTGAAGAAGGGTCTCGACCTGAAACGTCACCTATTCCTTCGCTCCATAGATGCTGCCTCACCCGCTGAATTTCTCCAGCATTTCTATCTACCTCTGAATCTGGAGGTGTGGAGATGGGGGGGAGGAGAGGAAGTGACCGAGGTGAGACTTGTCCTTGATTGTGCTGCTGGTCTTGTCGAGGCAGCGTGAGATGTTGATCGGTTTTCCTACGGTCTTGGATAGATCTGTTCCCAAACTAAACTGTGATGCATTGCGATAAAATGCGTTCTATGGCGCATCTGTAGAGGTTGGTGACGGTTCTTGGAGACATGTCGAACTTCCTAAGCAAACCAAGGAAGTACTGTAGAGGAGTTAGCTTGCTTTTCTGGCCATAGCTTCCATGTTGCTGGCCCAGGACAAATTCCGGGTGATATTTATATTGAAGTTTTGAAGGAAGTTGAAGTTTTTGACCATCCCTATTTCCATGCCAACCCTGTAGACTGGGATGTGTGTACTGCTTGGGATGTGGTTAAAACCGGATCACCCGGAGAAAACCCACGCATCACAGGGAGAACATGCAAACTCCATACAGACAGCACCCGAGGTCAGTCAGGATCAAACCTGGATCTCTGGCGCTGTAAGGCAGCAACTCTACCGCTGGGCCACCGTGCCGGCCTGGGGCTTCTGTGATAATGTGAGGAATTTGGGAGGAAGTTGAGTCGGATCATCTTCATCACACTCGGGTTTGTACTTAGTATTCACGAGCTAAACCTGGCCATCATTTGGGGTGAAGATGTTACCTCATCCTTCCATTGGTCACCACCATCCAGGATGTACGAGGACTGATTCATAGGAGGACAAGTGAACGTTGATCTGTTCAATTAATTGTGAGATCCCTTTGCTCTGTCCACTGCATGATGTTTTGTTGTTTAGCATGCATACCACCCTGTAACTTCACCAAGCCTCTCACCTTGAAGGAAGACATGACTTCAGAATTAAGGGACAGAAGTTTAGGGGTAACATGAGGGGGAACTTCTTTACTCAGAGAGTGGTAGCGGTGTGGAATGAGCTTCCAGTGGAAGTGGTGTCGGCAGGTTCGTTGGTATCATTTAAACATAAATTGGATAGGCATATGGATGAGAAGGGAATGGAGGGTTATGGTATGAGTGCAGGCAGGTGGGACTAAGGGAAAAAAAAGTTGTTCGGCACGGACTTGTAGGGCCGAGATGGCCAGTTTCCGTGCTGTAATTGTTATATGGTTATATGGTTATATGAAGACACAAATTGCTGGAGTAACTCAGTGGGTCAGGCAGCATAACCTAAGTTACTCCAGCACTTTGTGTCTAACTTCAGTGACATGTGTTCTGCTAGTAAAGAACTTATATACGAAGCTGAACGACTCAGTGTTTATACATCTTCTCACAGGCAGCACCCGTAGTCAGGATCAAACCCGGGTCTCTGGCGCTGTGAGGCAGCAACTCTACCGCTGCGCCACCGTGCCGCCCCAGTTGTGGAGGTATAAAATAATTTTCAGCTAAGCAAACTGCTCATTGTTTAACCTGTCACACACCCACTAAAATAGCATAACATCCTCTGGCTGTGTCTATATGGGTTCAGTCAGGGGAATGGCAAAGGGATGAATTCCTCCGCTTCTTATTCCCCATTATTATTCCACAATCTATAGGCTCGGTGACCCAGGCTGACAAATAACTGCATCACTCATTTCCCCCATTTTTAAATACATTTTAAAGTTTCTTTTCTTCTTTAGAAGTCCTTTCTCTATTGTCTGAATCTACTCCATTCTAACAAAAATAACTTTGATATAAAACACATAACTTGATCTGTTTTTTAACCAACCCATAGTAATTCTTGTGAGATTCTGTTGTGGATAACTAACCATTTGCCTTGCGTTCTGTGACAGCCCAGTAGAGAAAGGGCTTCTAAAGAAGCAACAAATATTCAACAACTATTTTCTCAGCACACTGTTCCCATTTTAATGTCAATGGTTTGGTTGGCAAGGAAGGTAAGGAGCATGAGTTCTGGGGGTGAATGGCATGGATTTTTTTTATCCCCGCAGTAGGTTAGAAGATGCCAATGGATGATTAGTGAAAGGACTGGGGAATACAAGACATAGAATTGAGCAGCTGAAATATGGTATTTAGCAGACACAAAGCAAGCCAACTGGTGGTATTTGAATTGCACAAGACAAAGAGGGAGTCCAAGTGAGCTAAGAGCAACAGAGATGGCTCCACAATGGCCTGCACAGGGAGTCTATTCAATGTTGCTTTTTTTATTGTTCAACTTCAGAAAAGGATCTCAGACTGAGAACTTCACATCCAAAATCAACTAATCTCCATCTCACCACATGCTCCCAGGATACATTTCTACTTAAAGAGGGTGCTGCTGTGAGTTCTGCCGATCCCCACTCTCAATGGTGCCTCCAAAGGTATTAAAATACTTCCACCTTTTGAAATCTCTGTTGATTGTTTTGAATTGAAATCCCATTAGCTTTGAATTAATTGGCTTTTATCAAACTGCAACTGGATGGAAATAGAGGATTAGGCTTGTAATAATTAGCAGCAAAAGACAGCATTGATGTGATGTCTGTCTCACACTGGGCTATAGTCTGGGGATTCACAGGCACCATTCAGCTTTCTCCTCACACAGGCAACTGATGATTTATTTATCCAGAGCAGAGAGGAGAAGACAGAAATGCTCACAGCCCTTTGTGCTTCAAGCTGCGAATAAAACACAATTTAATCTGAAGGGGAGCAGAGGTTTGGGATCTCAAAGTTTAGTAAAGAGGGTTAAATGGACTTTGTCCCTGATTGTGGTCTTCCAGAGGGTTATGGCTTGCAGACGGCCAAAATACCTCTGGGGTAGGGTTGCTCAAGAGGCAGTGATGCTTGCCATTTGATGAAATAATTTCCCTTACTGTTCTTTCTGTTTTATCCATCACTTGCGGTGGTGTGACCAGAACTTTGTTATTCAAAAAATATTATTTGCAGAATGGATCTAAGGGTTTCGGCCCGAAACGTCGCGTATTTCCTTCGCTCCATAGATGCTGCTGCACCCGCTGAGTTTCTCCAGCACTTTTGTGTAACCTTCGATTCTCCAGCATCTGCAGTTCCTTCTTAAACATTATTTGCAGAATATTGGGGGATCGGTTTTCTCTGATCATAGGAATGTTCTTCACATAATGGAAAAATTGCAAACATGTTTCTGAGAATATTCTTAGCAGAAATAAACAGAGCAGAGAAATCTTCCACCGACAGGTGACAAGACCACTTCTACATGAAGACCAGAGGACGTTGAGCCTGTGGTGCATTAAAGACCAGTGTATAGTTCTATGTTTATCACTAAAGGTTTCTACCACATCAGAAAGCAAAGTTTACTTGGTTAAAAGTGATGTAATCTTTAGAACTTTGAGACACTGAGAATCAGACTCCAAGTGGATTTGTTAGACTATATATGGAAACAATATAAATATTATTTGCCTATTAATTTCTTTAGTTGGCTGTCCATTATTGAATGTCTATAATATTTCTATTTTACAAATATCTAGTCCTTCTATATTTGAAATTAAAAATTGAGAAAAGTGGAATAAATCTCAATATTATGATTATTTATGTACAATTACAGACTTTGTTAGTTCTGGAAATTCTGATATGTGTGAAAATATCCGCTCGGGTAGGGCAGATCTAGACATTGTCACCACAGCGTTTATCTGATTGTGTTTCACAAACACCCATGCTTACATACATAAGTGTTACCAGCGGGTTGAGTTCTACACTGCGCTGTGGAAGGATGTGTCAAATTCCCAGTCTTGGTTTGACAGAAGCAAGTCATGTTTGTGGTTTAGTTTAATCCAAATACTCATTCTTAGACTGAGCATCGCACCTTATTCATTACCGTTTCCCCCGGGACAATGTCCCAAAAGCACCTGGATTGTTTCACAAAGCTACTAAAATATCCTGAAGATGTTGCCGCATGCCAAAGGACCCAATTGCAAATTCACTAAAGAATTAAACCGAGTGATTACATTAGTTAGCTGGGACAGTCCAAATGTTATATATTGTATGCTTCACCACATAGTTAAAGCATTCTTATATTAGAAGAGCAGATTGCTACCCACAATATTGGCGGGCTCATGTTGATTTCTGTTGGGCGGAGTTGATGAGGGAAAGTATGCTTTGCTTGCGATGGCTGTGTGAACAAGCCTCGCTGTCGAAGGGGAACAGTGGTGTGTACCTATAAGGGATTGTATGTTTTATGTTGGTGGTCTGCTTTAAATATATAGGTGAGTCAGCGATTGCCGTACCATTCTGAATATAGTTCGTGTTAGACTGTGATTCTATACGGACTGTTCAGAGTTATATTAGGCGAGGTTAGTAAAGTCTATTTCTGCAGCCTGACCTCAGAACATGGAAAAAAGTATATGAAAAAAATCAATTGGCTTTGCAGACAAAAGCCCCATCCAACTATAGCAGGATTTACGCCCTAATCCTGATTTAAAATTAGAAAACATTGGCCCGCTGTTTCACGTAGATAGTATGGCGCTAAATGGATGGTAACGGGCCTGGCGACGTGGTTAGGCTGATGCCGGTTCCCTGGATAATCCTCACATGCTGGGAGTCTCTGAAAAACATCGTGCTCGAGCTGACCTGATCATTGTGGCAACACAATACATATTCTTATTAGGAATTATATTCACAATCGCAGCCCAAACTTGTTTCATGGGAAATTTCATTGTCACCCCACTTCTCTTTCTCTTGCAGAAAGTGAAGCCATGGCAAAGAAAAACCTAAAAGCAAAATAGTTGCAGACTTCAGGGTGGTTTGTTTATAAAATAAATGGATACCTGGCAGGGAACAGCAGGATGGAATACAACTGTGACGTTTGAATCATTTATCTTTTAAATTCTACACAGCAGGTGTGAGTTATTGCATCCTGAGGTTTGTTGCTTCAGTACGGATAAAATAAAGGTTGCTTCTTATAATTACCGTGTGAATGTCAGTATAAAGAAGAATAAAACTATACTTGGCAGTGAAGAATAGTAAGATTAAACGAGAACTTACCAGTTTGAAGTTTGATCTGTATTTTATGAGGAGTTACGATGAGGGATTTCGTGAAGAACCCCGCTTCCACGCATGCGTGTCATACTTCAAAGCAGCGGTGTGAGGTCACAGGAACCTATAATGATCTAACATAGTAAGATTATCAAAGAGATACCAGTTTTTGATATGATCATACGAGGGTGGGAGCGGAGGGCACGAAATCCCTCATCGTAACTCCTCATAAAATACAGATCAAACTTCAAACTGGTAAGTTCTCGTTTAATCTTACTATTTTACTTCGGAGTCACGTGAGTGACTTCGTGAAGATTTCAAAGCTCTGTGACCTCATGCCGTGGAACGAGTCCATGCTTCACAACTGCCTTGGGTATTGGGAGAGAGCATCATTAGTAGTTTTAAAACACAATTATACAAAGAGTTGTGTGGTATAACGAAAAAATATAACACTTTTTAAAAATTTGAGAATCATAACCCTGTAACCTATCGGGCAAATTATTTTGTTGAACCTAAAATGTTTTGTTAATACAATGATGGCTCCAAATAAACTGGTTTATTCTACAACCTGTGGAAAAACCCTTTTTTAAAATGACCCTCCTGCCATTCTGAGGATTTGGTCTGTGGGTACCTGTACAATATTGCTGCGGATGTTGCTGCAGTCCTGGTGGAATGAGAGTTGGAACATCAGTGTCTATTCCTGCCATTTTGAGCCACCTTGATATAGTTTGAGTCGTGACCCTATCATGCAGTTTCTTGTAAGAGATAAACAACTCCATACTCTGACCTCGAATGTTCCGAGTATATGCTATGTATTGTTAGATGTGTCTTGTTATACACAGTCGTTTGCCATATGGGTGTACCATAAAATCAAACCCTAGACCCGAGGAACCCGATCTGTTTTCTTTTATTAAATCCTGTACGACAACACCAGTTTCTCGGTGAGATGATCAGGGAGTCCAGGCTCTGTTTGCTTAATGGTTGGACTTGTTGTGCTGTAAATAACACCATGAGCATAGCCATCTTCCTGGTCTGTTACTGAGTGGACAACGCTGTTATGAGCTACAAGCTCCTCAGCATGTTGAGAAAACGACACCCACGTCCCAGATTTCGGAGTACCTGGTTTGCTACCAGGGGTGCGCTCCACCGCGTGCCGTTCCGATCCTTGTGATAGGTAATTGGAGAGTGCACTTGTGGCACTATTAATGGCACTGTAGCTCCATCGATTATCCTAATGGAGGCTTGTTAAAAATCCCAATACGGCCAGAATGTTTTTGGCCTTTTGGTCGAGATTGTTGTCCAAGCAGTATATGCCCCATTTCTTGATGTGTCCAAGGTACTGCTTCCGTGTTGACAGTCTTAGTGCAGATGAGATGAGATTCATCGTCCTGTCTGACAGTGTAGTGGGTCTGTTAGACTCTACAAATCAATAAATCCATAGTGTTATGGCATGGAGTCTCCAGTCACTGGATAAATCAACAATTTTTTTTTTTTTTTTTTTTTTTTTTTTTTTTTTTTTTTTTTGGGCAATGTTCATAGGGAACATGGTTCTAACACCATCCCCTGTAAGACTGAAAACCATGATTGAGAAGGTCAGTCGGGTATTCTGAAAATTCCAGATGCCGAGTGTGGTTGAATTTACCCTAGTACCCCATTGATGGGTCCGAACGGGGGAAAACCTCACCCTATGGCTTATTTACATAACAATGCCAAGCTGGTTTACGAATTTTAGTACATAATATTGGGGCTAATGATTGCCCCTTTTGTAAGCTCTATATTGCCAAAGTTCCTCTATTGAGTCAATGCCTGCCATATAGAAACCCGTAACTGACACCAAGTCTTTATCAATAATAAGAGCATCCATCTTAAAATGAATATCTAGAACAAATGTGTTTAGGGTTAAATCAATGATAATCCTGCAACCCTACTCTATTTTATTTTAATAAATATGTTCAATCCAATCTTTCGTGTACAAATCTTGTAGCACCATGTGGGTTTTAGATTGTTTGGTTTATGTAAGGACAAAATGCCCTTCTGGTGTATGATGTACTGTGGTTATTGGGATGAGAAAAAACCCTAATTTAACAGAAGAAAATAAGGTTCTGGTTTAATATTTCTTGTTCGGGGTTGTGTGGGAGGTTGAGGCTTCCGCATCTTCCAGGGTGGCCACCCTGGCCATACCCTAAAACGGATCCTGCAGGTTATATTGATTTCTGACACTGCTACTGGTATGAGCCACATTTTTTATGGCCTTGCCTGTGGCTGGTATCATGCTCCAAAATAGGCCCTTGCGCTGGCCTTAATGAGCCCCAGTGTCTTGGCTTAGTCCACACACGGTTCTTTGTTTGCAAATGGTAGCATTTTTGGGGTCCTAGTGCTGGCTGAATGGCCGCCTTCCACTTGTAGTTCAGGTCATATTGCATATTATTAAACAGATCTAGTGCGTCTTGATGGTCTTTGGTTACCTACGTTTAGTCCAGGGTGCGGGTGTATGCTATGATGCCTTCCGTCAATCCCTTGAAGGTTCTCTGGATCTTGAGGTCCTGGTTCCTGATGTTCGTCCATATGCTGCCAAATGCATTGGTTTACACTGGGCACCTGTAATGCCTCACCGTTGCCAGGTGGCAGATGTCTGGCCAGTGTTTGTAAATTTTTTCCCTGTTGACGTTTGTGGCCAGACATATAGTAATACTATTGCCATCCTGGATCCAAGTCTACCCATGTTTGACTTGGCTAAAGTAATCAGCCACCATGTCCAGCAGAGTCCCTGCTGTGTTAGGATCATGGGACGCTGTATTACCAGGCTCTGGCCCATCAGGGTCCTGCCTACTCTTTTTTATAGAGTTAGAGATCTCTAGGGTCCCGCACGGGGTACCCATGTGGGGCTTAACTGCTGCCCACTTGTCTTTTGTTCTGCGGACCCCTCTTGCAAGTCAACCCAGAACTGACCCACAGTGCTCCCCTCTGATGGGGTAGAAGCATTGTGCAGCCCTCAAAGAGGTACTGCTGTGGTTTTATCACGTTGGAGCAAGGCTCCATACACCGCTTCTTCCTGCTCCAGCCCTCTCGGGCGCTGGTTGCCGGTGGTTTTATGCAAAGTCGGACCCTTCTGAGTCCACTACCTTGTTTAATTTGTGTCTAGCCTACCGCTCGGTCACATGGATCTGGCCAGTGCGGGGCCGACATCGGACACAGCTGATCCCACTACGGTTGATCCAAGTGCCGCTGGCTGCTGCTGGCTGCCCGCTGTTCCATGGTCCTCCTTCTCCAGTTTTGTCCTTCCTTCCGCGAAGTGGATATGGCCGGTGAGGGGGATAACTGGCACAGCTGCTTCCATCTATTCCTTTAACCTGGCTTCAACGCTCTCAGCACTCCTGGCTGCTCCTTTATCTCAGACCGCTGGGACCGACCCCCGTACTGACGGTACTGGTCCCTAGTGGTCGTTGCAGCCGGCCAACCCCACTCTAATGCCCTCAATTCTGGGCACTCCTACTTATATGGTCCTTAGATAAGGGACATATAAGACATTAAAACTGATGATAACAGCTACTATAGTTTTTATTTAATATATATGGTCCGTACCTGTGTGACTCGTTGCAATGCGTGTAGCGATATGACACGCATGCGTGGAAGCGGGGTTCTTCACGAAGTCACTCACGTGACTCCGAAGTAAAATTGAATGGTTTAGTATTATATCCAATGTACTGTATGCCATAGTCAGACAAATAGTGTCTATTGCATGAGAAATCTACATGTATTAGGTTGTGTAAGGTGCACAGGGATTGCACGATAGTTCATTCATCATTACGGTGAGAATGTAGAGTGGTTATGTGTGTCACATCGGAGATTTCAAGTCGGAATGAGCATCTTTACCTCACAGCATATGTTTTGCGTGGAAGAACTGAACACAGAGTCCATGTACATACTCAGTGAAGACTAAACAGTGTAATGGGGAGACTTATCTTATTCTCTGTGTTTTGTGACCGATACAATATTGCGTGCTGTAGAAAGTTGATAACAAATAATTAAATGACCCAATTATGTCTGGTTTATGGTGAGCAAGTTGTAACGCAGGAAAGATCAATAGCTTTATTCTTCTTATCTAAATATATTTTATGATCTTAAAATTAATGTAGGTATGGTATACTGCATGGGTTTACATAGTCCAAGATGCCTTCTTCCTTTAAGCCTGTCGAATAGTCAATTAATAACATTCAGGCTGCTACCAGTACTTTTAAATCATACATTTGTAATTGTGGATATGAACAAAAGAAAATTAAATATAAGATGCTAATTGTAGTGTTATAAGCAGACGATATGGTACAAGGATTTAGCATTTATACTTGGCTGTTAGAAATGAGTAATATCATTCCTTGTGTATATTAATTCCCTTCATAGACGTTGTACTGTAGAGTTATTTAATACCTCAGCCCAAGATGGGAGAAAGGAGGTAAATTAAAAACTCCACACCTGATAGTTTAGCATTGGAGATAGACACAAAAAGTTGGTGTAACTCAGCGGCTCTGGAGAAAAGGTGATGTTGATATTGGTATCAGATAAGCTGACTGCAGCCATGATATAGGATGAAAATATTACTCATCAGAATGGAGACTAATTAATTAAAGAGAGTCAACATGGACATGTAAAATCACATCACATCTGATTACATTTAATTAGAAATGTTCAAAATAAAATGACAAAGTTTCAATTAAAGAAACATAAAAATGTTTGTTAAGATGCTGACAGAACGGGGCCACAAGATGGTGAAGTGAGCCCAGCATCACCAGCAGCAATTTGGAGAAGGTGTGGGGAGAGAGAGCGTTGGTTTACGAGGGGGGTGGTGACAAGGAGCAGGTGCCCGGGGTCACGAGGGGTTAGTGTTGGGAACCGCGTTTGTCACTGGACTTGGGGCAAGGGGGCACAAGATTCCGATTGCAAGAAAACAGAGACCCCCAATAATTGGGGAAAGTACTGTGTCTGAGGATGTGGTGGAATGAAAAGCTGCCGGCATCTGGGAAACGTTTTGGAAACATATATTTGATGATAAATCTTAACAGGGATTAAGGCAGAAACTATGTATGAATTGATTAATATGGATCTCTAAACACTGCAGAATAAACTGACTAAATGATAAGAGTGAATAGAATCTTCATTTTAATAAGGAGTTGAATGAAAATATAAATCTCTGCCTGGACCAGAGTAGCATAAGGTCATAAGTGATTGGTGTAGAATTAGGCCATTCGGCCCATCAAGTCTAGTCCGCCATTCAATCATGGCTGATCTATCTCTCCCTCCTAACCCCACTCTCCAACCTTTCCCCATAACCTCTAACACCCGTACTAATCAAAAATCTATCTCTGCCTTAGAAATATCCACTGAATATATATATATGTGAATATATCAAAACATATCATATGTGCTTTTGAGTGCCCTACTTTGTAGATGATGTCAAGTAGGGTGATAAGACTAGGGTGATATGACCCCCCATCAGTCTGAGGAAGGGTTTCAGCCTGAAACTTCGCCTATTTCCTTCGCTCCATAGATGCTGCTGCACCCGCTGAGTTTCTCCAGCAACTTTGTGTACCTAAGGTGAAAAGGCTGGTGTGATGACTGTATCCACTAATTCTAACCACTGAGATGGTATCAAGTATTTATTAAATTCAAGAGCATGTTTTTGGCACGTGAACTTTGCTGTTAGGTGAATTGGAGTCAAAATCCAAGATAGATTAAGCAGAACGATGGTGAATATAGTTTAGGTGTGGTCGAGGGAAGGAAGGGCAGGTGGACACAAACACATTGAGTCTTGTCTTCATCTGTGCTGTAACAGTTTATGACTGCTCATAATTAATGGCAGTGAATGTCAAAGTCCAAGCCCTGATGATGATATATATCTGTGTAGGAATGAATGTCGGAGAGAGGAGGAGAAAAACAGTCTGAAGGAGGATCTCGACCCGAAACGTCACCCATTCCTTCTCTCCAGAGACGCTGCCTGTCCCGCTGAGTTACTCCAGCACTTTGTGTCAACCTTCAATGATATATAACTACAGTATTGGGACAGGGAACTCGCTAACTTCAAAGTGCACAGCTAAAAATTTAGAGAAACTACAAAAATAAGAGGATAAATATGTGAATGGAACGATGTTTCCCGTGTATTTTGCTTTAACTAATGAAGTACCCAATTGTAGACTGTTTGTGGTGGATGAAATATATTGTGTCTCTCGGTAATAATAAGTTCTCTCGGAATATTGGTGTGTGTGTCTTCATTGTTGATAGATAGTACCTGAAGGTTCTTGCATAAAGATATTGCATCACAAGCAGTAACTGTTAATCTGGCAGTATATTGGGAAAAGTTCGTTATCTGGAATTAATCAATGGCACAGAGAAATCAATGATTGGAAGAATAAATCTTGTTGTATATAAATATGATTCAGATAGCAACCCAGGATATTTAAAACAGTGGGATGTGAAATGTCATTGTGACTTTCTATCAAATTGTCTGCAAAGCTGTGTAGTAATATTGCACAAATATATTCAGATATATCCCACACTAATGCAGATATATCCCACACTAACTCCACAGTAAATCAGCGAGACTTCTGCGGTTTTTCGCTCAGGTCCTGAGTTTGATTTTCTTCTATATATATAGGAAATGCAGATGCAGGTTTACACACTGAAGATAGACACAAAATGTTGGAGTAACTCAGCGGAACAGGCTGAGATAGAAAGAATGGGTGACGTTTCTGGACGAGACCTTACTTCAGGACCACCTGTATTTGTACTGTGATGCACGAGGGTCTCTTGATTAAGTTCTTGCCTGACTATCAGCAGAAGCTGTGGTAATGCATGCATGTTCACTCACTCATATATCAGACGCATACACAACTGTAATTGCCAGCATCTGTGGACCACCTCTAATTGCCCAGGAGTGAGGAGCAACCACATTGTCCCTATTGTGTCCCTCCAGCCCCCAGCTCAAGCGTCTCCGCAGAAAACAGTCATTAACTAAATTGTAAGAGGACACTAAAATGCATCGTTGTCCTTTTTTGATGATAATTTTTGGAATAGGGTTATTGAGTTGAGATATGTTTATTCATATGGATGCCCCCTCTGCTAGTTCAACACTGATGCTAATCTGTTTATTTCAAAATGCGTTAAAATAGAAGATAAAGAAACTTGGAATGCGCATACTTTGAGAATTTGTTCACTTGTAACCAATGCGTGATAGTAAATGCCTTGCTCATATACTGACTAACTAGCCTGACAATCCATTCTGTGGAAGGCAATTGAAGGGGGAATCTGACAGGGCGGTAGCAACCTTTAAAAAAAAATCAAAATCAACCTTATTCAGGTCGAAAAATATAAACAAAACATGAACTGTGTCCGATATTCTCTGTGGTTTATATGTACATTCGTTAGCAGTATATTAGGTAATGTTCCAAAAGCCTGTAAGTATACCCCCCACCCTGGGGTGATATCCCTTCCCTCATTTGAGGTGTGTCCCCCAATGTCCAGCAGCAGAAGGACCCTAGGCTGTGGTCCTCCCCCACAGAGCCTTGGCGTTGGCTGCACCGAGCTTCTGTGTGTCCCTCAGCACGTACTCCTGCAGTGGGGGGCAGGGCAGGGCAGGCCAGTCGGCAACATTCCCCCACGGACATCTCGCTCTGCTGGGAGACCAACAAGGTTTGGGCCAACCACAGAATGTCTTTGTCCTGCCCCGTCCAATTCTGTGAGCGGCTGCCATGCTCAGCAAGGTCCGAGTGTGGTCCCCAAAATTCTCATCATAAGATCAAAAGATCGTAAGTGATAGTAGAATTAGGCCATTCGGCCCATCAAGTCTACACCATTAAATCATGGCTGATCTATCTCTCCCTCCTAACCCCATTTTCCTGCTTTCTCCCCATAACCTCAGACACCTGTACTAATTAAGAAACTATTAAAAATGTCCACCGACTTGGCCTCTACAGCCTTCTGTGACAAAGAATTCCACCGATTCTGAAAAGAACGTCCTTTAATTCTGAAGCTATGACCTCTAGTCCTAGACTCTCCCACTAGTAGAAGCATCTTCTCCACATCCTCTCTATCCAAGCCTTTCCCTATTGTGTACGTTTCAATGAGGTCCACCCTCTTTCTTCTAAACTCCAACGAATATAAGCCCAATGCTGTCAAAAGCTCATCATATGTTAACCTAGTTATTCCTGGGATCATTCTTGTAAACCTCCTCTGGATCTCTCCAGAGTCAGAACATCCTTCCTCAGATATGCTGCCCAAAATTGCTCACAATTTATGATTTATGATTTAAAAATAAAAAATACTGAAAACACTCAGCAGTTCAGATACATCTGTGAGAAAATAAACAATGATGAACCTTCTGCCTGAAACATTCATACTGTTTGTCTTCACACAAATGCAGCCTGACCTGCTGAGCTTCTCAAGCATTTTCTGTTTTCATTTCACATTTCCAGCATCTGCTGTTCTTTTGATTTGAGTTTACCTTATGATGATGTTTTATTAAAATGGAATAACAGAGTGCACAAAACATCCAGTATCGAAGCAAAGTCTTTCAAAATGCACGCCGTTTAACTTTAAGTAGCAAAACAGAACAAAAAAACTTTATTCTAGAACAAAACTGAGAACTGACAGAGGTGAATTGCAACTAGATCAGCTAAATTAATTTAACTAGATCAGCTGTATTAATTTAACTAGTTCAGCATTAATTGAATGATTAATTAATTGAATGAGTTCAGTTGCATTAATTGAATGAGTTCAGTTGCATCAATTGAATGAGTTCAGTTGCATTAATTGAATGAGTTCAGTTGCATCAATTGAATGAGTTCAGTTGCATCAATTGAATGAGTTCAGTTGCATCAATTGAATGAGTTCAGTTGCATCAATTGAATGAGTTCAGTTGCATTCATTGAATGAGTTCAGTTGCATTCATTGAATGAGTTCAGTTGCATCAATTGAATTAGTTCAGTTGCATTCATTGAATGCTCCTTTTTCCCCATTCGTCAGGTTGTGTTTTTGTTTATTTGTCTCACACTGGAATTACTTTTCTAAGTTCTTTATCTCCTTCTAATGACTTGTGTCGAGGAAGTGGCTTAGAGCTTCAAAGCTCAGGCAACAAGGATGTTTTGCCATCAGTCTGAAGAAAGGTTTCGGCCCGAAACGTCACCTATTTCCTTTGCTCCATAGATGCTGCTGCACCCGCTGAGTTTCTCCAGCATTTTTGTGTACCTAGGATGTTTTGCTATGTCCGCTGGCTTGCTTGAATCCTATTTGTGATTGTTGGCTGAGTGTAGTTTGCTTGGCAGATTAGCTGTGCTGTCAGTGTGCTGAGTATACTAGTGTGCTACCTGCCAACACTCTGTGTGTGACGTACAAACAGTCTACCAGACCCTCTGTCAATCAGTGAGCTGGGTCTACGGTAGCCTGGAGCATCAGCTCAATCCTACTCCACAGAGTGGTCAATCTGGGGACCGTCGCAGTGTTATAAGGTCTTCCTCAAGCTATACTTAGCAGTTTCCATCAATACATAGAATTAAGGTAGATTTTCAGCATGTCATGTAAGCATTTGTTTAAAAATGTATTGTGTGAGACCAATATAATTTTCTGTAGATCAGACATTACTTGTTGATGATAGCAGGCGTGGGGATTAAAGGCCCAACATTGGATAGTGGTGGGAAAAGGGGACTGACTTTGTGATCCATTGTCAGCCACCAGCCTTTACTAACCATGATCCTATCATCAAAAGCTGCAGGTGCTGCAATTCTGAAATTAAATCGGACAATACAGGAAGCTGTCAGTAGGCCAAAGCAGCCACTGGGGAGAGAGAGACAGAGTTGGAGTTTCAGATGGTTATCTTTTCATCGGCTTTGGCATTTTCCCTTTGTTTGTTACGGTGTAACTATTGTGACTAGTGGACATGAGGACATGGGGCTGGCCCCAGTGGAAGCTCAGTCTCCTGGGTAATCATCCCCTGCTTCTTCATGGGAGAGGACATCACTGATGGAACAGGTCATGGTGTCGTTCCAAATGTTCTTATTAAACGAGAGACGAGAGAGGGCAGTGAGTTGGGAGCGGCTACTGGAGGAGTTGGTAGGTGAGGGGGCGAGGGGGGGGGACAGAGGCCTTTGACCCACTGGCATGCAGGAAGTTTTCCAGACACCCACTGCTGCAGCGATGGGAAGAGACAACTGTTGCACGTCAGTGGGGTTGGTCCTGAAGCAGGGTTGGGAGAAGTTCAGTGACCTCATGGTCAATATCTGTTCATGCTTTTCTCTACACATTCTCCCACCAACTAGTCTCACATATTTAAGGGGAGGGGGGTGGGGAGATTAAAATAGGAGCCCGAGAGGTAACTTTTTTCACACAAAGGGTGGTAGATGTATGGAACAAGCTGCCGGTGGAGGTAGGTGAGGCCGGGACTATCACAACATTTAAGATACATTTAGACAGGTACATGGATAGGACAGGTTTAGAAATATTTGAGCCAAATGCAGGCAGGTAGGACTAGTGTAGAAGGGACATGTTGGCCAGTGTGGGCAAGTTGGGCCAAAGGGTCACGCTCCATAAATCTCCATTAACATGACTACACTTTACTCTAACACCAGGAACAACCTTTCACTTCCAGTCGAGACAAAAAGAAATGCAGATTCTGGAATGTTGAGCATTACAAACCATATTAGAGGAACTCAGTAGGTCAAGGAGTGGTCTGCAAAAGGGTGCCAACCCAAAACGTCACCTGTCCACCCCGCCACAGGGGCTGCCCGTCCCACTGAGTTCTTCCACCACTTTGTGTTTCACTTCTGGTCTATTTTCTGTTAACCAGACAATGTAGTCCTTCAGCCCCTTTTATCCCAGGCCCTTCAGTCTTATTTGGAACAGCACAGTGCCCCAGCTGTAGAGTTGCCGCCTTAAAGCACCAGATTCAATCCTGGCTATGGCTGCTGTCTGTACGGAGTTTGCATGTTCTCCCTGTGACCGCGTGGGTTTTCTCCGGGTGCTCCAGTTTCCTCTTGCATTCCAAACACTTGGAGGTTTGTAGGTTAATTGGCTTCTGTAAATTAATGTGTATGGGATGATCGCTGGTCAGCATGGGCTCGATGGGCCGAAGGGCTTGTTTCCACATTGTATCTCCAAACTAAAGTATATCAAACTAGTAGATGCTGGAAATACTCAGCAGGTCCGTTTACATCTGTGGGAAGAGAAACATTTTGAAGTCCACTTTCACCAAATGAATTTCATTTCTCTCAGCAACCCCTACTGATTCTTCATCAAATAATCCTCTCAGTGAGAGTTGCTGAAGGAAATGAGGTGATTTGCCTTTAATAAATCCATGCCAGCCTTCTCCAGTCACTTTGCATCTGTCCAAGCAACAACTAATGATCACTCATTTTTCCTTCTTTGATGTATATTTGATTGCATATAAATAGTTAATAATATAATATAAATAAATACCAGGAGTGGTAACTAGTCAATATTTAGTCAAACCATCTTGTGTGGTTTGTTATTCTTAATTATCTATAAACTGCGGAGGGTTAAAACTGCGCGGCTCAGATGTGAGTTATATGATTATTTTGCTTCTGATTTTTGTTTGTAGAGTTTTTGCCGGCACCAAGATTACGCTGCCCGACACAAATTCATGCATCTTATTATCCCTGCTCATTATCATTCTCAAACATTGGTAGTTTTCCAGTTCCCCGGCATCTCTGGATGTTCAGGAGATTATTGGTCGACTCCTCTGCAAGTTAGTTCTCACCATCTCTGCACCAGCTGATGTATCCACATACGGAGCAGTGTACTGTGCAGCCATAAAGATTCACAACCAGCCCTTCCTCAGCTGGGACTCCTCCTACAACATCATCTTTCATGCAGACTGAAATAAAGAACTCCATTTCTCCATGACTCCTTACTCCCTGTTCGACTGCGATTGGGCCCCTTCCTCATAGCCTTTATTCTTGCTCATATATCCTTGGGATTCATTTGGATTCTCTTTTATGTTTCCTGTCAGTTTTCCTTGTTCCTGCCTCCTTAGCTTTCTGTTTACTTTCTTCACTTCCTCTCTGAACTTTCTATAATCAGTCTGGTTCTCGTCTGTTATATGTTCCTCTTGTACTCTCTGTCTGTTTGGTCATACAGGAGGTTCTGCCTTCAATCCCTAAACCTTCTCCCACACTTACAATGTAGTTGAGACAACTCCAACTCCTAGTATATTTTACATTTCTGACACCCAAGCTTTGATTCATGTTCACCCTAACTCTCATCCGAATGAAAATGATCAACTGACTATGTTCCTCTCAGAATAGACTACATACTCCCATACCTATCATACAGCGTGGAAACAGGCCCTTTGGTCTAACTTGCCCACACCCACCAACATGCCCCATCTACACATCCACTGTTCTGCATTTGGTCTATTTCCCCATAAGCCTGCCCTATCCATGTACCTGTCTAATTGCTTCTTCATTAATTCTCATCATGATATTGATACATAAACCTGATGTTTCTGAGACACCCCCACTTCCCCGCTGCAATAGGTTTGACTCATTCTCCAGAACCGAGTCCACCTTCCTAGATAGGTTGGAGACATTCTGACCAAATAGGTTCTCCTGAAAACACTTGTTAGACTGCTCCCCCTTCTTGGCCATTATGCAATTGCTTTCCTCATCTATGTATATGTGTCTACTTCAAGTTCTCCATTATCATTGCTCTCTGTTTTCAAGATGCTCCCTCCGCTGTAATTACATCTCTAATGTTTCTTAACTCTTTTCATTACTTTCTTCTTCTCTTCAACACCATTCTCCTTAATCAGCACAGCCATTCAGTCCAGTAGCTTCTTGTCACTAGGTACAGCGGAAAGCTTTTGTTGCGTGCTAACCAGCAGCAAAATATCCTCACGTCCACTCTTGGCCTTGAGCAGGTTGTTCTGTCCTTATTTAGCAGGTCCCTGTTATTGTCACATGGTGACCCCACATGGTGTACAGTACCACCCCTTCCAATCATGCTTAATACAACCTGTGCATACATTGTAGACTGTAGAGCTGGCAATGATTTGATGCATTCCTTCAGCTATCTTTGTGCAAAAAATCCACACCACAAAAGACAAATGAAAGTAATGAACGGCAATAGAATAAATCCAGATAAAGGCACCCTGAGAAGATTGACTTCCATCTATGTCACCAATCACCATGCTGTCTTCTACCTCACCAGGTTCTGTGAGATTTAAATTGTGAATGAGATCAATCTGGAGATTTTTTAAAGTGTTTTATATTGTGAGGATGGGTCTACAGGGTGATTGTGAAAACTCACGTCGTTGCTTCGTTCAGAATAGGAGCTGTACATCTTTACCCATCCAGTCGAGCTTCCCTGTAACTCCAAACCTCCAGCAACGCGATTAATTCATGACTGCATTCCAAACACCTGGCTGTACATGTTGTGGTGAAGTGGTGTACAGGAAACATCTGGATCGATTGGCCAGGTGGGCAGAGGAATGGTTGATGGAATTTAATACAGAAAAGTGTGAGGTGTTACATTTTGGGACGTCGAACAAGGGCAGGACCTACGCAGTGAATGGTCGGCTCTGGGGTAGTGTTGTAGAGCAGAGGGATCTAGGAGTACAGGTGCATGGTTCCTTGAAGGTCGAGTCGCAGGTAGATAAGGTGGTCAAAAAATATGTTGTTACCAAGTTCCTTTTATCATCCGGCCAACCTGACTTTAAAGACCTATTTCTTGAGATATTTGTGGATCCCAATGAACAGAATTCCTGTTCCCCCGCTTTGCCTGGGAATGTCAAAGAAAATAGAGAAAAGAACTTCAAAATGAAATCAATGGGACTGTGGAAAGTTTGAGAAGGAATGAGAAATGCAGAAATGAAACTAATCACATTTAGAAAGAGCATCGCGAGTGAATCTTGAATGTAACACAGAGAATGTAGAGTGGAGGAAGAGGGAGGAGAATGGAATATTTTGTACATAAGAGAGAGAAGAATGGGAAGATTGAAGAAGCACTGACAGTGTGAATGGTCGTTCACAGACTCGGTTAAAAGCGAGTTAGTTCAAAGCTAGGGGGTCAGTGGATAGTCTGCTAGCTTCTATATTAATGTGTTGGAGGTTTGGTTCCATGAATCAGTTTTACTTACCAGAATTGCACTGTGCACAGACCAGATGTCTGACAATGTGGTTGACAGCTGTAATACTATCTTGAGTTAGTGAAGAGTGTGTAAAGCATCTTTGTTTTGTGGTCCTGACATCTTACAGTTGATTGTACAACAGACCCACCCATCTGTTATTCTCTAATTATGATTTTAAAAATGTTATACTTCAACAGGAAGATGAAGGCCAGTTGTCTGAATCCAGATGTTTTGGCTGCTCCCAGATGAGCTGTTTTTGTAACTAAGCCTGGCATTTAGAATAAGCTGTTGTGACGGGAAGGCTTTCAGCAACAAATTCCACATAGGTCACTTTTCTCCTGAATTGTATTTTCGCACCACTCAAAGTTGAAGCTATATTGAGCAGATCTATGAGCTGTAAGTAGTATCGTCCTGTCTGCAATGTAATACTAGTTTCTCCAGTTTCTCCTTAGGAGTAGCCTAGTGAATTACAGATGGGCCCCTGAAGTCATAGATATTGAGGGCAGAAATGACTGTCTGTTGCTGGTAAATCATAGCGCTGAACAGCTTTCAGTTTTTAAAAACATATAAATAAGAATTATGAATGAATAATTCAGTTCCAGACCTGGTGGCTTCATTCCAAAAGCATCCTAAACAAGAACTGGCCTTCAATTCTCAACGCTCTGTCATTCAACCAATGGATTCTTGCAAGGCACCCTTCGTTTCCTTGGTCCTGGAGACACAAGGAACTGCAGATGCAGGAATCTTGAGCAAAACACAAAGTGCTGGAGGAACTCAGCTGGACAGGCAGCGTCTGTGGAGGGAATGGACGGGCGAGGTTTTGGATCAGGGCCCTTCTTCAGACTGATTGCAACAGGCGGAGGGGATGGGGGAGAAGGCTGGGGAAGAGAGGTGGGGGTAGAACAAAGCCTGACAAGTGGGTACGGATGAGGTTGGGTAGAGTATGTGACAAAGGAGACAAAAGGGTGTCAGCTCAGGAGAGAAGAGGCAGAGAGAAATGTCGAGCCAGAGGGAGATGCTCTTGGTCTTGTTGTTCATGATGAAGGTCTATGGGACTTTGGGCAGGCGGTTGCATTTGCAGTATTACAGGTCTGGTCACCCCATTACAGGTAGATGGAGAGGCTTGGAGAGAGTGCAGAGGTTTACCACAATGCTGCCTGGATTAGAGGGTTTCAGCTGCAAGGAAAGCTTGGGCAAACTTAGTTTGTTTGGTGATGCGTTTGGAAAATGCATTTCGTTGTCTCTGTACTGTACACTGACAATGACAATTAAAATTGAATCTGAATCTGAATCTGATGGAGGACAGCCCTGATGGAAGTCAATGTATTTATGAGGCATAGATAGGTTCGACACAGAATCTTTTCTCCAGGAACTTTATTGCCTTCCATGACATGATCACTGTGGTGGATGTTTATGTTAAATTCTATTGTTCCTTTTAATTGTGTTGTGTTCTTTTAATCATATGGCTGTATGGTAACTCAAATATCACTCTACCTTAATGGATGCATGTGACAATAAATGTGAATGTGAATGTGAATGTCCAACACTAGAGTGCATGGCTATAAGGTGAGGGAGGGGAAATGTTCAACAAGATGTTTTACACAGAGAGTGGTGATCAGACATGATCACATTGAATGGCGCTGCTGGCTCGAAGGGCCGAACGGCCTACTTCTGCACCTATTGTCTATTGGTGGGGGGCTGGAACGCTTTGCCAGGAATGGTGGAGGTGGCAGATGTGATCGTGGCATTTAAATGGCATTTAGAAGAGGAGGGAATCGAAGGAGATGAATCATGTGTTTAAGAAGGAACTGCAGATGCTGGAGAATCGAAGGTAGACAAAAAAGCTGGAGAAACTCAGCGGGTGCAGCAGCATCTATGGAGCGAAGGAAATAGGCAACGTTTCGGGCCGAAACCCTTTGGGTTTCGGCCCGAAACGTTGCCTATTTCCTTCGCTCCATAGATGCTGCTGCACCCGCTGAGATGAATCATGTGATCAGTTGATCTTGGCATCATGTTTGGCATCAGACGTTGTGGGCCCATGGGTAAGTTCATGTTCTAGGTAGAAGCATCTGGGAATGAAGTGCCCAAGTCCACGTCTGTCTGTTGTCAAGTCTGGTCAAGTGGGAAGAAAGGTACCGTGTACTGGACCTTGCTAACAGAATTTAGGAACAGATTAACAAATTGAAGTGAGAACACAAAGGATTTTGTTTTACATCAGAATGAATTATATTGCTCAGAATGGGACTATGCGTACATTCCTTTAACCTTGGCCACAGGGAAAGGGGAATGAGCTGGTGACACAGGGCAGTGGTGGCCTCTGAATTGTGTCAAGATGATGGGTTAATTACTAGAAGAGTGAGGTAATGCTTGGGTGTTGAAGATCGAGGAGCCAACATGGCCTGCTTCATGTAACACCGCAAATACGTTCTTTTATCCTTACTGATTTTTGCACGTTTTTAACTCTAGATTTTAATATTTAATTTTTACCATAACTTTTGTGAATTAGTGCTGGACCTGTGGGATTGAAAAAGTGGTCACAATAAATTACTCAACTTGATCTGCAGAAAGTCAGGTCTACTAAAGCCCATGTCTACATCCTTCGATCATTCCAGGTGTAAATATCAGGAAGTCAGCACCGCCATTCAATGTGATCATGGCTGATCATCCCCAATCAGTACCCCGTTCCTGCCTTCTCCCCATATCCCCTGACTCCGCTATCTTTAAGAGTCCCATCCAGCTCTCTCTTGAAAGCATCCAGAGAACCGGCCTCCACCGCCCTCTGAGGCAGAGAATTCCACAGACTCACAACTCTCTGTGAGAAAAAGTGTTTCCTCGTCTCCGTTCTAAATGGCTTACCCCTTATTCTTAAACTGTGGCCTCTGGTTCTGGACTCCCCCAACATCGGGAACATGTTTCCTGCCTCTAGCGTGTCCAAACCCTTAGCAATCTTATCTGTTTCAATAAGATATCCTCTCATCCTTCTAAACTCCAGAGGGTACAAGCCCAGCTGCTTCATTCCCTCAGCATAAGACAGTCCCGCCATCCCGGGAATTAACCTTGTAAACCTACGCTGGGCTCCCTCAATAGCAAGAATGTCCTTCCTCAAATTAGGAGACCAAAACTGCACACAATACTCCAGGTATGGTCTCACTAGGGCTCTGTATAACTGCAAAAGGACCTCTTTGTTCCTATACTCATCTCCTCTTGTTATAAAGGCCAACATGCCATTCGCTTTCTTCACTGCCTGCTGTACCTGCATGCTTACTTTCATAGACTGATGAACAAGAATTCTTAGATCCCTAACCCTAACCCTAACCCAACTTGACGCCATTTAGATAGTAATCTGCCTTCCCGTTTTTGCTACCAAAGTGGATAACCTCACATTTATCCGCATTAAACATCATCTGCCATGCATCTGCCCACTCCCCCAACCTGTCCAAGTCACCCTGCATTCTCATAGCATCCTCCTCACAGTTCACACTGCAACCCAGCTTTGTGTCATCTGCAAATTTGCTAATGTTACTTTGAATCCCTTCACCCAAATCAATGATGTATATTGTAAATAGCTGCGGTCCCAGCACCGAGCCTTGCGGTACCCCACTAGTCACTGCTGGTCCCAGCACCGAGCCTTGCGGTACCCCACTAGTCACTGCCTGCCATTCTGAAAGGGGCCGGTTAATCCCTACTCTTTGTTTCCTGTCTGCCAACCAATTCTCTATCCGTCAGCACTCCACCCCAATACCATGTGCCCTAATTTTTGCCCACTAATCTCCTATGTGGGACCTTATCAAATGCTTTCTGAAAGTCCAGGTACACTACATCCACTGGCTCTCCCTTGTCCATTTTTCTAGTTACATCCTCAAAAAATTCCAGAAAATTAGTCAAGCATGATTTCCCCTTCGTAAATCCATGCTGACTCGGACCGATCTTGTTACTGCTATCCAAATGTTCGGCTATTTCATCTTTTATAATTGACTCCAGCATCTTCCCCACCACCGATGTCAAGCTAACTGGTCTATAATTCCCTGTTTTCTCTCACCAGCCTTTCTTAAAAAGCAGGATAACATTATCTACCATCCAATCCACAGGAACTGATCCTGAGTCTATAGAACATTGTAAAATTATCACCAATGCCTCCACGATTTCTAGAGCCACTTCCTTAAGTACCCTGGGATGCAGACCATCAGGCCCTGGGGATTTATCAGCCTTCAGTCCCATCAGTCTATCCAATACCATTTCCTGCCTAATGTGGATTTCCTTCAGTTCCTCCATCACCCCAGATCCTCTGGCCACTAGTAAATCAGGAAGATTGTTTGTGTCCTCCTTAGTGAAGACGGATCCAAAGTACCTGTTCAACTCATCTGCCATTTCCTTGTCCCCATAATACATTCACCTTTTTCGGTCTTCAAGGGTCCAACTTTGGTCTTAACTAATTTTTTCCTCTTCACATACCTAAAGAAGCTTTTACTATCCTGCTTTATATTCTTGGCTAGCTTACCTTCGTACCTTATCTTTTCTCCCCGTATTGCCTTTTTGGTTATCTTCTGTTGCTCTTTAAACATTACCCAATCCTCTTACTTCCCGCTCATCTTTGCTACGTTGTACTTCTTCTCTTTTATTTTTATACTGTCCCTGACGTCCCTTGTCAGCCACGGTCGCCCCTTACTCCCTTTGGAATCTTTCTTCCTCTTTGGAATAAACTGATCCTGCACCTTCTGTATTATTCCTAGAAACACCTGCCATTGTTGTTCCACTGTCATCCCTGCTAGTGTATCTTTCCAGTCAACTTTGGCCAGCTCCTCCCTCATGGCCCCATAGCCCCCTTTATTCAACTGCAACGCTGACACCTCCGATCCACCCTTCTCCCTCTCCAATTGTAGATTAAACTTGACCATGTTATGGTCACTACCTCCTAATGGCTCATTAACCTTGAGGTCCTTTATGAAAAAAATCCATCATCGTACCGGTACCAAAAAATGCCTCCCCAGCCTGCCTGAATGACTACCGTCCGGTGGCCCTTACCTCGGTAGTCATGAAATGCTTTGAGAGGCTGGTGAAGAATCACATCTGCGCCTTCCTCCCTCGGAACATGGACCCGTTGCAGTTCGCATACCGTCCGAACAGGTCCACGGACGATGCGGTCTCCCAGGTCTTGCACACCGCTCTCTCCCATCTGGACAGCCAGAAGGGGGGCTACGTGAGGATGCTGTTCATAGACTACAGTTCAGCCTTCAACACGATAGTCCCCACCAGACTGGCCGGGAAGCTACTGGAATTGGGGCTCAACACCTCCCTGTGTGCCTGGGTCCTGGACTTTCTCACCGCCAGGCCCCAGGTAGTCAAGATGGGAGGGAACACATCGAAGTCCCTCACCCTGAGCACAGGATCGCCCCAGGGTTGCGTCCTCAGCCCCCTATTGTACTCCCTGTACACACATGACTGTGTGGCTAGGTTCAGCACCAATTCAATAATTAAGTTTGCTGATGACACTGTGGTGGTGGGCCTGATCTCAGACAATGATGAGAGGGCCTACCGGGAGGAGGTGGCTGATCTAGCACTCTGGTGCCAGGAGAACAGCCTCCTCTTGAACATCAAAAAAACGAAGGAGCTGATCATGGACTTTAGGAGGGCACATCATCCGAGGACGTACACTCCATTGAGTATAAATGGTGATCCTGTGGATAGGGTGAACTGTTTTAAATATCTGGGAGTCCACATCTCTGAGGATATGACATGGTCATCACACGCCTCAGCACTGGTGAGTAAGGCAAGGCAGCGCCTTTACCACCTCAGGCAATTGCGGAAATTCAGAGTGTCTCCGAGGATCCTCCAGTGCTTCTACGCAGCGGCGGTGGAAAGCATCTTGTCCGGGAACATCACCATCTGGTTCGGGAATTGCTCTGCCAAGGACAAGAAGGCTCTGCAGAGAGTAGTGCGTTCGGCCGAACGCACTATGGGAACTTCACTCACCCCCCTGCAGGAACTATACAACAAGAGGTGCAACTCCAGAGCAAACAAAATTATGAGAGACCTCTTCCACCCCTGCAACAGACTGTTCCAGCCGCTGCGGTCAGGCAAACGCCTCCGTTGCCATGCAGTGAGAACGGAGAGGTTGAGAAGGAGTTTCTTCCCAGAGGCAATTCGGACTGTAAACGCCTTTCTCACCAGGGACTAACTGTACAGAACGTTTTTCCTTCTATTATTTATTACGTAAAATAATATGTGTGTTATGATTGTGTTTATAATTTGTTTGGTTGTTTTGTTGTTCCGCGAGCATTGCCACTTTCATTTCACTGCACATCTCGTATGTGTATGTGACAAATAAACTAAACTTGACTTGAACTTGACTTGACTTGAAATCCGGTTCATTACATAACAGAGTTGATTAGATATTCCAACAGAGCAAGGGTGTAGAGTGCAGTAGGATGCATGAAGATGGATTCATTTCCATCATTGATTACAGATTTATTTTACAACATTCTGGCAAAGAGACAAGCTGACAAGCAGCAATAGGAAGTGGTGTGGAGTACATCCCAGTCTTTATCAATGGTGTTGAAGTGGAGATGGTCAGGAGCTTCAAGGTCCTCGATGGAAATAACACCAACAATTTATCCTGGCCCAGTCACCTTGACAAAGCTCACCAATATCTACACTTCCTTAAAAGTAAGGAAATCCGTACTAATCTCTACAGATGCAGCAGGGAGCATCCGATCAGAATACATCACAGTAAACTGCTCTGCCCAAGACCACAAGAAATTGCAAAGGCTTGTGGTTGCAGCCCAGTCCATCAACTAAACCAGTCTTCCCCCCCCCCCCCCCCCCCCCCCCCCCCCGTCTAAAGAACTGTCTAGACCCGAAACGTCACCTATTCCTTTTCTCCAGCGATGCTGCTTGACCCGCTGAGTTACTCCAGCTTTTTGTGTCTATCTTTGGTGTAAACCAGCATCTACAGTTCCTCCCTACACCTTTCCCCATCGACTCTAATTATACCTCACGGTGCCTTGTAATCGAGGTGTACTGATACCACAGTCGTTCTCTGTCCTCCCCACTCCCCACTTCCACCGTGAAAGCAACAGATTCAAGGCAGCCTCTTCCCCGCTATTATTCAACTCTTCAATGTGCCTCTCAAATGCTAAGGATGGATTTCTGATCTCCCAGTCTACCTCATTACAGCGCTTGCCTGTTGAACTCGTGTATGGTCATGCTTGTCTTCAGGCATGGTATTATTAGCACGCAAAGCAAAGCTTTCACTGTATCTCAGCCCATGTAACCAGAATAAACCAATGCCAACGCCGATATAGCACTCCGTCCAATGAGTAGTGTGTCTATAATCCAAACATCAATTGATGACCAAACTCAAATACTTTCATTAATTGATCATTGGTAATACTAGCATCAATAATCTAAAAGTCATGATGGGGGGAAAACTATCAGGATGAACCCTATGTTTGTGTAGGAGGTTGGCTGACATGTCCCTTGCATTCCAAACCCTTCCCAATTGGTGATGATAGGAAGGAACTGTTGTTTGGCGACGAGGAACTCCAATGACCTTCTGCACGTCCCACTCTGGTTCCTAGTGGGTGCTGACTCGAGGCTTGTTACGCTACAGGTTAAGTGTTGAGGTTGGAGGGGCGTGGACATGGTTGAGGCACAACAGAGGTAGCGTTACTTTGCATCTAATGGTGCTATTCATGGCTGGGAGTGATTGATGGTGACAGACGGTGCCCAAAGTGGAAAGTATTTCATTGACATCTTTCATCTTGATGAGCACATAAAAGGCCATAAAACATAAGAGGATTCCATGTCAGTGAATCATGGAACAGTATTGACGGGAGGAACAGAGAAGACAATGCCAAGGGACTTTTGCCAAAAGCAGGTAGGTTATGTGTGTGTTGTGTGTTTGCACTCCTGAACATGCATTTGGGGAGAGAACTGCACAAATTTGCAAAATTATATTGCAGGTCTATTATTTCCTTGCAAACTTGGTGCTGTGGTATATGTTTTGTATGTCAGTGTTAGAATTCCCAAAGAAATGAACATGAACTAACAATTCCTAGCATGAAAGAATAAATAAGAATAAGATTACCTATTTATTAAATAACAGACCAGCTCCAATCATTCCCCACAGTCAGGATGGGAATGTTCCCAGAATTACATAACTGCTTGCTAACGTTAGTTCCTGCCTCATATTTTCCAACAATGCGTTGTCGTGGACAGAGTTGAGGAACGATATTGCTAAAACAGGCAGATCTACATCAGTCGGAGTTAAGCAATATCCAGGATAGAGTAGGTCAGCACCTGGGCACATTCCTGTGTATACTGCAAGGTGACAACTTGCAGGCTTGGTGGTCTTGGATACCAGCATCACCATGCCTGGCCACTGGGCTGTCAACATCTACAATCCTCTGGAGAGGTCAACGGCACAGTTTGAGCACATGGTTTAATAATTGTTTGGACTACCACATATTTTATGAAAGGCACTGCAGGAATACGGATCCATTTTTACTTAAGCCACATATTATATTCTGGTGTGTTTCATACCCGCAAGGATCAGATATTAGTGATCACTTTATTACCATCATATGGAACATCTGGATGTACTTCATTGCTCTTTTAACACTGCCAAAGACGATTCCATGAGGAGAATAAAGTGCCAGAGCCTCACCGTATGCAAGATGTAAGAAAATGATTTCCCACCTCCCCCTTTGTATATAACAGCTAATGTGAGAAATGATGAGCACTTTTACCAGTTAAAGTAGTCATTAGATTTTGCGTCTGAACAGTCGAGTGATCTGTATTCAGAATTAAAATTAACATCAAATCTTGGTTTTACTTCAAGATTCATTTTAAAGTCTATTCATAATAGAGTCATAGAGCCATGCAGCATGGAACGAGGCCCTTCGGCCCAACTTGTCCATGCCAACCAAGATGGCGTATCAAAATTAGTCCCATTTGTCTGCGTTTGGCCAATGTCTCTCTAAACCTTTCCTATCCATCTGCCAGTCAACAGTTCAAGGAAGCCTAACACCAATTCTCACAGAGCAATTGGGAACAGCTATTAAATCCCATGTCAAAGAATTTGGGACATAAGCTAGCTAGCTGTTTCCTATCTCAGAGAGCATACATGACAGGGAGACAGGCCCTTCAGTATTATGAAGATAAGTTGATTCCTTTTGCACAATCCCCTTGAAGAATATGTATTCCAGTTATAATTGGTACATGTTTAGTTTCTGTCTAAAGATGCCCCAACAATATTGAGACCGATTATGCTACATAATACCAATGAGTTCTAATGGTAAATATGAAGTGACATCTTGGCATATCCTTAAATTAAGTTATGTCATTGTTTTTAACTATGGAATATCTGTTCCATAATTAAGATTTATTGGGGGAAATTGTGAGTGTAAGGACAAGTTTTTTTTGCTGCCATTTTTATATATTTTATCTTTTCTTCCCTGTTTTGCTCATTGTATTTATTATCTTATTTCCTTTCCTCCTTCCTTCCCTTCTTCCCTCTCTCTCCCTCTCCCTCTCTCCCTCTCTCCCTCTCTCTCCCTCCCTTTCTCCCTCTCTTCCTCTCTGTCTCCCTCTTGGCCTGAATTAACACAGTATTTTATTGGTTGTGTCTAATACTGAATCAGAACCATGTTATCATATGAGATGATACAAAATCAGACATCAGCTGTTCAAATAAACTAAGATTCTGTGCAAGGATCAAAGGGAGTAAAATTCTTCCCAGTGCCTTGGTCAATAGTCATCCCTCTCTCTGCTGACTCAGCGATTCTCTGCTCCACATGGGATTTTGCAGAATGGAAATTGGCCAATGTCTTGACTCACAAACAGTGTGAATGATCTCTCAACGTTTGCAGCATTATAATAATAATAATACTAAATTTTATTTATGGGCGCCTTTCAAGAGTCTCAAGGACACGTTACAAAAGTTTAGCAGGTAGAGGAAAAACATGTAAGGGGAATGAAATAAATAGTAGAGACATGACTAGTACACAAAGTAAAGACAGAATTCAATTCAAAACACAATATGAGGCAATTAATGCACAGATGAAAAGGGAGGGGGACGTGGGGCTAAGGATAGGCAGAGGTGAAGAGATGGGTCTTGAGGCGGGACTGGAAGATGGTGAGGTACACGGAATTGCGGATCAGTTGGGGGAGGGAGTTCCAGAGCCTGGGAGCTGCCCTGGAGAAGGCTCTGTCCCCAAAATTGCGGAGGTTGGACTTGTGGATGGAGAGGAGACCGGCTGATGTGGATCTGAGGGACCGTGAGGGTTGGTAGGGGGAGAGGAGTCCATTGTATTTAAGATCTATTCTGATCTACTCTGATTGGAGTGGCCATTGGACTAATTTAAAGGGCGAGTCAGTCTCTGGGGTCAGTGTTCTGGATTTGCCCAGGGTAGCAAGGCTGAGTGTATGTTCTCTGGAGAATATCAGAGATTGGTGTAACAGTGGAATGTTTCATGGTTATCATTAGGGGCAAATCCTTTACACTCAGAGGGTGGTGTGTACATTGATAGAGCTGCCGGAGGAAGTTGTAGAAGCAGGTGCAATCACAAGGTGTATAGGTACGTGGGCAGGTGCATGGGTTGGGGAGGTTGAGAGGGATACGGGCCAGACACGGGCGGGTGGGACTGGTTCCGGATCAACATGGACAAGTTGGACAATGGCTTGTTTCCATGTTGTGTAACTATGACTATGGCATATTTTCATCAATATCCCCCCAGATTCTGCCACTCACTTCCACACTGGGGCCACTTTATGATGGCGACTTAAACTACCAACTTGCACATGTTTAGGATGTGAGAGGAAACGATAATACATTTTATTTATTGGCTCCTTTCAAGACACTTAAGGTCACCTTACATCACACAATAACAGTAATAAACATACAATAAGCAACAGAGCATAACACAACGAGTTAAGATTGATATAAAATAAGATGCAGTTGTTGCAGTTAAAATGTGTAAGCTAGTGGGTTTTAAGAGCAGTTTTGAATTCTGTCATGTAGTCCAGTGTGCGGATGTGAGGGGGTTTAAGGTGCAGCGTGGAATAAGGCACTGGCCCCATTGTGCTGAGGTAGATGGGTGAGAGTGCCAGTAGACCTGCTGATGAAGGCTGCAGGGAGCGGGAGGGGGTGTTAGTCTGAAGGAGATAAACTGGGGAAAGGTTATGAAGCGCTTTAAATGTTAATGATACAAGAACATTAACACAGTCACAGACAGAGCCGGAAGTCAGGGTTGAACTTGGACCCTTGACACTGTGTGCCACATTGCCAACTCCACTGCTATCATCATCCTGGAGGTCAACCATTGGCATGGGTCAACTGGACACCTCACAAGATTCTGCTGCTACACGAGAAGGCCAACAGGCTGGACATCCAATGGCAAGTGACTTACTTCCTCACGCAGTTAAATTTTTCCGCCACCTATGTAAGAATGAATGAAAGTTTATTGTTACCAACGAGGCTCGAGTCCAGAGTTCTCTCCACTTGCCGGAATAACTCCAGCTTCAACACCATTGATGAAGCTCAACACCATACAGAATAACGGAGCACACTATGTATTACCCTTGTCACACTCATTACACCCACCACCACTGCAGTGGGTTCCTCCTTGTTGCTACTTGTCTCATAGAAACATAGAAACATAGAAACATAGAAATTAGGTGCAGGAGTAGGCCCTTCGAGCCTGCACCGCCATTCAATATGATCATGGCTGATCATCCAACTCAGTATCCTGTACCTGCCTTCTCTCCATACCCCCTGATCCCCTTAGCCACAAGGGCCACATCTAACTCCCTCTTAAATATAGCCAATGAATTGGCCTCAACTACCCTCTGTGGCAGAGAGTTCCAGAGATTCACCACTCTGTGTGTGAAAAAAGTTCTTCTCATCTCGGTTTTAAAGGATTTCCCCCTTATCCTTAAGCTGTGACCCCTTGTCCTGGACTTCCCCAACATCGGGAACAATCTTCCTGCAGATTCCCTCATCTACTCTGGTCGCCCATCAAGAAGACAAAGCTTCCACGCAAACGGGAACTCCTTCACCTGCAAGTTCTCTCCAAGGATCCTGCCTGGGAAATATAGCTCTGTCATCTCATCGCTACTTGGACTAAATACCAGAATCCCAGACCCAGTAGCACAGCAGCTGTAGTGGTGTCTCACCTCCATCATCTCAAGCAGCTAGACACAGGCAAGAAATGCTGGTTCTGCTAGCAATGGCCTCATTGTGGAACATGGATGCATGAAATAAATGATCATCTGTTTAAAATAGGTTAAATATGCATGAGGTTTCACCATGACTTCTTGGAGTTGACTTGCTTTGTTTCTTAAAAAGGCTGAGCTGATGATTACAGAAAACTGTCTTTCCTGCCACTTATGCAAAATCAATGAAAGTTTAAAGTTTTAGGCAAACTTAATAATTGTAAAGTTGACAGATAAAATAAATTAAGAAGTACCAGAACAATGACAATTGATAAAATTAAAAGTGTTGCAGAAAAATGATTGAAGTGATGAGCAATGTCGTGGCGAGGCTGAATGTAATGTTTTAAGATGCACGGTGGAGGCAGGAAAATGAATGAAAAAGAACCACTATAGATCAAAGGGAGATTTGGCAGCAAATGAGACCATAACACACCAGTATCTCAGTGTGTCCTTGCTATCTGCAGAAGGTAAATGCCCATCATGATTTGGGATGTTTATATGCATTGTTTCCACAATGATCAAGTACCTGCTCTTTATTCTGAACATTACGATGACTAAGATTATTTTAGTAACAATTAGGGCAAGTGTTACCTGGTTATTGTGAATGATGCATACTGTAACAGCAAGGATCACTCCACTGTGCCTCTATCTTTGAGGATCCAAAATGAAAGAGCATACTTCAAAGCTACTTGCTTGATTTCATTTGCAAGATCTACTTCACAATATCGTGTAGCTGGTAAAAGTACTTAATCTTGTTAACTACAGAGGAATACCTGTTTAGAGTCAAACATTCTGTATCTAATTGAAATCATATGGCCTTTTATTCTGTAGACCAACATCACTCAGCAACCATCTTGGCTACTACAGTAAATCCTATTATAAGATTCCGTCAGTAAGCTCACATTGTCACGAGAGTTGCACACAACCGCATTCCCAGTAAGACACTTGAATGGTTGAAATCCTCGCAAACTGTATTTGTGGCCCATTTCCCGATTACAGTGAAAAATGACCGAAGATGCACCAAGGTCCACATTGTGACCAAGGACAATATGACCAAGTGCTGAACTGGGATGACTCTGATCTCATGATGCACTTTCTCATGTTTCATTTCTGCTTCTTGTGCAGTTTTCTGCTTGTTCATAATTGGAAACATCTTTGAGATCCATTTCATATTTTTGGGCTTTGCTAACATTCTTTCATATTGTTTTTGTTATGCAAAAAGTAAAAGTAATTTCCCCTTGAGTTTCATGTGTTTCCGATCTAGTTATCTGTGCAGTCTGGTCATCATGCCCCCTTTGATTTCTTTTTTTAGGAGAGAGTTATGTTGAATGTTGATTTCAATGCCAGTGTCGAGCTCGGCAACAAACACAAAACCTGAAATGACAAAGATATACACATAACCTAACCAGTTGTGGAGGAAGGAACTGCAGATGCTGGTTTAAACCGGATAGACATAAAATGCTGGAGTAACTCAGCTGGACAGGCAGTATCTCTGGCGAGACCCTTCATCAGACATACTCAGATTCAGATTCAGAAGGGTCTCAACCTGAAACATCACCGATTCCTTCTCTCTAGAGATGCTGCTTGTCCCGCAGAGTTACTACGGCATTTTGTGTCTATCTTCGATGCAAACCAGCATCTGCAGTTAACTTTCTACACAGACAGTCTGCCTTATTGTGTAGGAAGGAATTGCAGATGCTGGTTTAAACTGAAGATAATCAGTCTGAAGAAAGGTCTCGACCCGAAACATCACCCATTCTTTCTCTCCAGAGATGCTGCCTGTCCCGCTGAGTTACTCCAGCACTTTGTATTTAACCTTCCTAGTTCCTCTTTTTGTGATTTGTTCTTCGTATCAGAGTGGCTTGCTCCAGTCCATCTGTCCCCAGAGATCTCTGCACCCCTATGGGCATCTCTGGGCGTCCACCATCTTCAGTCAACTTTCAAAGAAGGGGAAATCCTTTAAAACCGAGATGAGAAGAACTTTTTTCACGCAGAGAGTGGGCATCTCTGGAACTCTCTGCCACAGAGGGTGTGAGGCCAGTTCATTGGCTATATTTAAGAGGGAGTTAGATGTGGCCCTTGTGGCTAAGGGGATCAGGGGGTATGGGAAGAAGGCAGTACGGGATACTGAGTTGGATGATGGGCCATGATCATATTTGAATGACGGTGCATCTGAATGGCTGAACCTAATTTCTATGTTTCTATGTTTCTATGTAAGTACAAGAGAGAATGGGCCTTACATTTAACATCTGCAATAATGAAAGTCCTTCACCTCGCTTGTCTAACACTTCCCTCAGACAATAAAGATCCCGCTAAGATCCTGGCAAATGTGGCCTGCCTCCCAATCCTCAGCAAACACCACTTCATGAAAGTAGACATCAAGGTAACTGTCATCATTGTCAGCATATGCTTGAGGTCGGAACATCTCAAATCCAGCAGGACGGTTCATGGGCTGCAGGGTAACTGTAGTGTTCTTATTGTGTCTGTGAATGGACTAGCTACAGAAAGCACTTCAAATCACTGGATCATTGAGACCACCAATACTGTTCCTGCAAACCCCTCCAAATACATCACCACAAACAGCAAACCAACTTGAATGTGTAGGAAGGAACTGCAGATGCTGGTTCACATCAAAGATAGAAACAAATTGCTGGGGTAACTCAACGGGTCAGGCAGTATCTCTAGAGAAAAGAAATAGGTAACGTTTCAGGTCGAGACCCTTCTTCAGACTCAACCAACTCAAATGCTCTCTTCCAGCAAGCATCAACAGCATTGAGGCCAGTGATTCTCCTCAGCTCTGATACATAATTTCCCCTCATGATATCTCATTGCCCTGGGCTTAACATTGGACCTCTGAAAATGAAGGCCAATCCAAAGTATTAACAATATTCGCTGGCCCCAGCCATGGATTGACACAATTAGCCAGGGTGAGCTGGACTATGCTCGGGGGAATAAAATCATCTTCCCTCGGAACTAATTGAGCAACCGTGTCTCAATGCAAGTACAATAATTACCTTGGTTACCATAATCTTCATGAAATGCTGATGGCCACGGAACGATATCATGCAAGTGAAATATAAAAGTAGGCCATTTAGTCAAGGCTGATCCAAAACGTCAAATCCATTTATTCTGCTGAACAAACAAAAATCTACTCATCTCAGTCTTGAAAAAAATTATTCCAACTTGAAATAGTCAAAAGCACACATTCATTTTTTCTCAGTATTGTGAAGTTTTTGATAACTTAAGGACTTCTGAATAAGCTGCTATACAAATGTAACAACTTTGAAGATCAAGAACAGCCCATGTCAATGTTAACAATCCTGTTTGTAATTGTACCTTGTTTGTATTGTGGTGACATCTGCATCACCAGCCACAGCTCTGACAAACTGTAACATGTCACCAGGCCATGGATGACAGACCCCCCTCTGAAGACCACATTACTGCTGCATATTCGATCTAGTGGGGCTGAACATGAGGACTCAATGTTTCCTATGGTAATGTTGTTTTGGAAGTTACAACACTTGGCCAGGATTTTCCTTCTCTCACAGGTAATATTTCTTGGGCAATTGTCCAACAACCATTACCAGACCCTACAAAATTAGTCATTTCAGTTCAAGAAAGGGGCCATGTCATTAAGTAAGGGAATCCTGTGAGATGCAGCTTTAAGTGTAAAGAAGTAAGGAAGAAGTCGATTTTGCGAAGTATCAGATACTGTAATGTCTGGTGTATGTGTTATGACTCTTTTAGTTCAATAATACGGTTAAATTTGATAGGACCGGTAAAGAGACATAATGATGTATCAGCTTTCTGTTGTCATTGATTTCATTGAGAAAGGTCAATATTTTACTGGTGTTCTTTACAATAAGTTAAAAGTCCAGGTGACAATGAGTGCATAATATTGATGGGCTGGCTGTATCAATAGTGAGCCAATATTGGTGGCCAAAACCCATTGACATGAGCCAGCCTGCCCCGTTTACAAGAGAGAAACAGGAACTGCAGATACTGGTTTACAAAGGAAAGACAAGAAATGCTGGAATAACTCAACGGGTCAGGCAGCAGCATCCTTGGAGAAAAAGCTGGTGTATATTCATGGTGATCACAAACTACTGTATTGGCCTAAAACTTATATCCTTTGTGGATGGAAATCTTTCATCATCACCAACATGGCCTCATGATGTGTTTAGTTTAGTTTAATTTAGTTTAGTTTAGAGATACAGCACGGAAACAGGACCTTCGGCCCACTGAGTCCATGCTGACCAGCGATCCCTGCACATTAACACTATAATACACACACTAAGGACAATTTACATTTATACTAAGCCAATTAACCTACAGACCTGCACGTCTTTAGAGTGTGGGATAACAAACCCCCGGACAAAACCCACGCAGGTCACGGGGCGACCATGCAAACTCCGTACAGACAGCACCCAGAGTCAGGATCGAACCTGGGTCTCTGTCACTGTGAGGCAGCAGCTCTACCTGCTGTGCCACCCTGACGCTCTAGATCCAGCATCATTGACTCATATCTGCCCTCTAATAGGATGGATAAATCATGTAGTCTTAGCGATCATTGTTGTCCTGACCACAACGTTAAAATGCCACAAATGGAACATTCATGGCAGGAAGGTTTAACGAAACTACACAAGCAGCCAACGTTACTTTACCAGCTACACACCAACTCATTCATCACACGTCTAATAACAATCTATGAATAGAGACTCATGTCTAACCTTCATATGGTCCGCCATTGCTCATACACTTGGACCTGGAGCAAATCTCACACCCATATTTCACTGTTTCCACATTCCAACAGCTATTCAATCATGACATTATATAGCATGCAATGAATCACTTTCCTCTCTATTTCAGGATAGGATGTTGTGCCATATGAGGCAGCAGATGCTAATGAGAGGGAGCACATCTAACCCCAGAGGAAGATGGAGCTGGCCTGAACTGAGGTGGCTGTGGCTGTGGTGGAATTGAAACTTACATCTCACACTCAATGTTTCTATTTGCATCATATTTTCTCTCTCATTCTTGTCACAGTTACTGTAAGTATGTGATTCCTACTTCTCTCATCCCAACGGCAGAACATGTCCTTGCACCACTACCCTCAGGAAGCCAAACAACCGAGTCATTGTTAATCCCATGCATCTTAATCTGCTGCACCAGACCACCATGGCGGACTTCATCAAATGCCTTCAAATCCACGTAGACAACATTCACTGCCCTACCCTCATCGATCACAAGTCATCTCCTCAAAAACCTCGATTACGTTGATAAGATATGACCTGGTGTGTACAGAGCCATGCTAACTGCACTAATTAATCCATTCTTTCCCAAATTATCTCAAAGAATCATCTCCAATGAGCCTGAAGAAGGGTCTCGACCTGAAGTGCCACCGATTCCTTCTCTCCAGAGATACCACCTGTCCCGCTGAGTTACTCCAGCTTTTTGTGTCTACCTCCAATAGTTCCCCTCCCACTGACATGAGGCTCACTGGCCAATAGTTCCTTGGATTCTCTCTAATCCCCTCCTGAACTATAGGTACACCATTTGTTCCTCTCCAGTCCTCTGGACCTGACCTGTGGCTGGAGAAGACACAAAGGTCTTCATCTAGATTTCCGCAATCTCCTCTCATGCCTCTCTCAATATCCTGGGATAAATCACTTCACTTGAAAGGGGTTTGTTTGTTTGTTTGAAAAGGTGTTGGAGTTGGTGAGGAGGTGTCCAGGGGCGTCCCACTTACAGAGCGGATATAAAGTCAGGACATTAGCTGAAGTACGGAGCTGCAGAATGGTGGCGCTGATGGCAATCAGCTTTGTTGCTGATTAATGCCACCTTCTGCTTTCTGTACAAATCTTTGCCAGGCACCAACTGTTCACACATTAACGCCTTTGCCACAGTGACTCTTGCCAGAAATGCATACATCTCAGACCATATCGGAACCAGCTTAGCTCCTGAAGTGTCAAAGAACCCAGGCTACGGGATCATATTTTACAGCCATTAACTGGTTCATTTAGTTTATCTTTGGCATTTTGCAGTGTGCAATTAACCTGCTGCATTTGATTACATAAATTAAGTTCAGTTTAGTTTATTGTCACGTGTACCGAGGTACAGTGTAAAGCTTTTGTTGCGTGCTAACCAGTCAGCGGAAAGACAATACATGATTACAATCGAGCCATTTACAGTGTACAGATACATGATAAGGGAATAACGTTTAGTGCAAGGTAAAGCCAGCAAAGTCCGATCAAAGATAGTCCGACAGTAATAACTGACTATACTTTAAAGATTCATTGAAATATTTGAGACTTCCTGAGGGCATGTGAGAATGTAAAACCAGCTTGTGCTTCCTCTGCTCATAACCTGCTAGTGATTTTACTGGTGTGAAAGTGACCTCCCAGGCAGATCCGTATCTAGTGATATAGCAGGAAATTGTGTTCCATAAAAATCAAGTGCCTGTCCCACTTGGAGATTTTTTCGGCGACTGCCGGCATCATATCAGTGTTGCCAAAACATTTTGAACATTTCAAAATCCAGCGGCAACAAAAAAAATGTTGCGACACTTGAAAAAACACCGCGCGTTATACGTCATCACGCCACATCGTGCCCTATACGTCAGCCAATGATACGGGCCAGCCGTCGCCGAAAAAATCGCCAAGTGGGACAGCCCCTTAAGAGTTTAAAAGAATTGTTCTCGGGAATATTGACAACATTAGGGCAGAGTTACGGCAGAGTTACGGCAGAGTTACGGCAGAGTTACGGCAGAGTTACGGCAGAGTTACGGCAGAGTTACAGCAGAGTTACGGCAGAGTTACAGCAGAGTTATGGACAGAGTTACAGCAGAGTTACGGCAGAGTTACGGCAGAGTTACAAGTTACAGAGTTACGGCAGAGTTAGTTACGGCAGAGCAGAGTTACGGCAGAGTTACACAGAGGCAGAGTTACGGCAGAGTTACAGAGTTGCAGAGTTACGACAGAGTTACGGCAGAGTAACGGCAGAATTACAACAGAGTTACGGCAGAGTTACGGCAGAGTTACGGCAGAGTTACGGCAGAGTTACGGCAGAGTTACGGCAGAGTTACGGCAGAGTTACGGCAGAGTTACGGCAAAAGTTACCGCAGAGTTACCGCAGTTACTGAAGAGTTACGGCAGGGTAAATACTTAATTCCACACTAAAAAATAACTATACCTACATCCTTGATAAATATAAAAATGAAAAAGAAATATGCAGTAAAGACGGCATATACATTAGAGTACGGCCAGAGTTACGGCAAGTTTTGCCAGTTACAGCAGAGTTACGGCAGAGTTACGGCAGAGTTACGGCGGAGTTACGGCAGGGTAAATACTTAATTCCACACTAAAAAATAACTATACCTACATCCTTGATAAATATAAAAATGAAAAAGAAATATGCAGTAAAGATATATCATTATGTCCTCCAATAATTTGCCAAGACAACAGAGTAGTCAGATTATGTTTTATCACCGTAATCTGTTCTATCGCCTTTCTTACGTTATATATGAGATTTACAATAAGCTTTTATCTTAAATGAAGTGGCCCATTAAGTCTACTCCACCATTCAATCATGGCCGATCTTTCTCTCCCTCCTAACCCCATTCTCCTGTCTTCTCCCCATAACCCATGACACCCATACTAATCAAGAATCTATCTATCTCTGCCTTAAAAATATCCACTGACTTGTGGCCTCCACAACCTTCTGTGGCAAAGAATTCCACAGATTCACCACCCTCTGACTAAAGAAATTCTTCCTCATCTCCTTCCTAAAGGAACATCCTTTAATTCTGAGGCTATGACCTCTAGTCCTAGACTCTCCCACCAGTGGAAACCTCCACATTTACTCTATCCAAGCCTTTCACTGTACGGTAAGTTTCAATGAGGTCCCACCTCATTCTTCTAAATTCCAACTCCAAGGCCCAGTGCCGACAAACGCTCATCATATGTTAACCCACTCCTGTCCTGGGATCATTCTTGTAAATCTTCTCTGGACCCTGTCCGGAGCCAGCACACCATTCCTTAAAGATATGTTGCCCAAAATTGCTCACAATATTCCAAATGCCTGGCCAGTGCCTTATAGAGCCTTAGCATTACATCCTTGGTATGTCCTTGAACTCTGTGGTGGTGGGAAGGTTGGCTGGTTGAGTACTCAAAGCACGTTGATATTCACTTCAGGAATCAATTTATTGAGCAAAGTGTAACCAATAACAAGAATGGTTGGTCGTGGGATAAAATAACAATTCTGGAGGGAAGTAAAGAATGTAGAATTATTATTATAGAAAGATGGCCTGAATAAGCGAAATGATTCCTTTTCCCAATATTTCATGTCCACGTGCCTTCTATTGCTTTCTCTGTAACTTCCTCAGCTCTATGGTCCTTCAGATGTTCCGGCCTTTTCCAATGATGACCTCTTGTGTATCTGTCAAACTTTGCTTCACAATCATCACTGTTTAGGCTGTCCATTCGAGCTCAACCCTTCATTCCATCTCTCTCCCGGCGTTCCACCCTGGACCATAGATGTGAACCATCTATTAACTTGGGCTGTTTGTGTTTTGCCTTCAAGATGCCCTCTGCCCACAAGTGTTTCTGCTCCCCATGGTTAATGGTTGCGGGCTGACACTAGTAACTGGACAGAAAGTGTTGCAAGAATATCCTTGCAGAATGTTTGAATACATCCACATTGTATCTTGGACATGTAACATTTGCTGAAATGTAGCAGTAAAGCCAGTATGTTATGAGTTTATGATTTACAGCCACTTCTTTTATCTCCAACATGGTTGACCAGTTAATCATTTTGTCCTTTTGATAATTTAGGGCTGCAACTAAAAACAGTACTAACTAGTTTGAGGAAAGTTCAAAACAAAATTCTGATATTCATCCCAGTAAATGTTCTGGCCGAGCACATTCTACACTTGGTGATCTTTGATCCAGTGTACTCCCAAATGATACATGGCTTCCTTTGCTTGTTTAGAACTGTTTGAGACGCAGGTACTGCTGTATCAAAGGCACAAGAGTAACAACATAAATACTCCTCAACTGTCTTGAGGAAAGTGACCAGGGTCATCTCCCTGCCAGAGCTCCCTGGATTGATGCTGTTCCAAACCTACTCCACAAATGGATATTCTCATGCAGAGACACAGATCTAAGGACAGAGATAAAATATAGTGTCAACGTCTGGTACAGAGATCCAGCTGACATAACTAAAGAAAAGCAACGCAAGGTTTCTGCAGAAATCGGTCGGATTGATTTGCAGTTTTATGATTGTCCTCTGCAAACTTTCTCCTCCCAGTTTTACTTATTACAAACTTGTGTAAGTGAATGAGAGAACATCATGCGTGTGACTGTGAATGTGACTCTGTGTCTCTGTGACTCTGTGACTCTGTGTCTCTGTGTCTCTGTGACCCTGTGACTCTGTGTCTCTGTGACTCTGTGTCTCTGTGACACTGTGACTCTATCCTGATGTTGCATGTGGCCATGTAGACCATGTTGGCTCCACTAATGTAACCCTATGTAGGTTGAGTGGACTCAACAGAATGCTGTGTGCCTATGGGACAACATCCATCTTCAGGAGAGGATGAGAGCAGAGGCTGTCATTCATCTAATCAATGACCCTCGGACTATCTTTGATCGGACTTTGCTGGCTTTACCTTGCACTAAACGTTATTCCCTTATCATGTATACGTACACTGTAAATGCCTCGATTGTAATCATGTTTTGTCTTCCTGCTGACTGGTTAGCACACAACAAAAAGTGTTTGACTCTACCTCGGTACACGTGACCATAATGATAAACTATAAACTAAAGCCATAAAAATGTACCAGCATCTGCAGTATGAAATCCTGGGCAATAATTCAAAAGAATGTTATAAAAAATCTTGTTACTCTCAGGTTTTACTGCTTCTAAACATTTAATTAACAGTGTCTCATCAAGTTGCAAGGGCGGTCTCTGAATGGTGTAGACACTTCTGTGAGTAAGTGAAGGTGACCCTGATCGATGGACCATGTGTGCGGCTTTAATAGATGTAAGAGATGGAACTGATTGCTGATATCATTGTAATCCTTTACTCCAATGTTTCTTGTGAGCTGCAGACATTAACTCATGCAGGGATACAGTCCCTGTTCCCCTCAAGTATCTCACGCTAGAAACATAGGACAATAGGTGCAGGAGTAGGCCATTCGGCCCTTCCTGCCAGCACCGACATTCAATATGATCATGGCTGATCATCCTCAATCAGTACCCCTGTTCCTGCTTTCTCCCCATATCCCTTGATACCATTAGCCCTAAGAGATAAATCTAACTCTCTCTTAAGAACATCCAGTGAATTGGCCTCCACTGCCTTCTGTGGCAGAGAATTCCACAGATTCACAACTCTCTGGGTGAAAAGGTTTTTCCTCATCTCAGTCCTGAATGGCCGACCCCTTATTCTTAAACTGTGACCCTGCCCTGCCACTATTTACAATGAAACATGAGACCTACCTTATCTTGTGGCGGGGATGTGTCTACTAGTGGGAGAGTCAAGGACTAGAGGTCACAGTTTCAGGTTTAAAGGACGTTCTTTTAGGAAGGAGATGCGGAAAAATGTATTTAGTCAGAGGGTGGTGAATCTGTGGAATTCCTTTCCACAGAAGGCTGTGGAGGCCAGTGAATATTTTTAAGGCAGAGATAGATAGATTCTTGATTAATACGGGTGTCAGAGGTTATTGGGAGAAGGCAGGAGAATGGAGTTAGGAGGGAGAGATAGATCAGCCATGATTGAATGGCGGAGTGGACGATGGGCCGAATGGCCTAATTCTACTATTCCTTATGACGATATGACCTTAAGCCCTTGTCTAATTCCATCTTTACAATGTCAGTGCCCATGCAACAGGATACAACTATACACCCATGTCAGTAGTGGGGATTGGGACAATTCTAATACTCTCATTATTACTCCATTCTCTAAACATCAATGCATGAAAGACACATTGGTCTAATATTTAATCTTACAATATGATAATAAATCAGTCCTGATATACAGTATACTGCTCTTCCTTGGAAATGGCCTGGTTCAGTATTGATTCAGTATTGATCCCCATTGATCAGACCAATATTGATCAAGAGCCACACCTTGGCAGTTGCCATTTTGGAGATAAAATGTTAAACTAGATCTCAAGTGAGTATAAAATGTGCACCCCCCCCCCCCCCCCCCCCCCCCCCCCCCCCCCCCCCCCCCCCCCCACAACGATTCCCCCCCCACACACACCCCCCCACCCCCTACCGCTAACATTGCAATCCTGATCAATATTTACTCTGCTGCTAACATCTTGCGAAATGTCCGCTGGGTTAATATGTGCATCAAACTTGGTTGTGGAGCAACAGGGTTGCCATTGAAGAATTGGGCAAAGGCTCCCTCTCTCAGTACAGAAGCATGAGAGCACGCACCACCAGACTCAGGACCAGCTTCATGAACATGTCAATGGATTTCTGAATGGTCCTTCCATAAGCTAGGGTGCCGTCCGATTCACCTCTACGCCATTGTGGACATTGGACTTTGTCTGTGGAACTGATGTGCTACAATGCTGAGAACTATATTCTGTACTCTGTATCTTCCCCTTTGCTCCACCTGTTGTAGTTTGACGATTGGAGTTATGTATAATAGTATCTGATCTGATTGGATCAGCAAGCACAACGAAGCTTTTCACTGTACCTCGGTACACATGACAATGATAAACCTGAATCTAAATTACTCTAAAGCCCCTGTCCCACTTGGGAAACCTGAACGGAAACCTCTGGAGACTTTGCGCGCGGTTTCCTGGTTTCCGTGCGGTTCCCGGAGGTTTTTGTCAGTCTCCCCACCTGCTTCCACTACCTGCAACCTCCAGCAACCACCTGCAACCTCCAGGAACCGCACAGAAACCATGGGTGGGGCGCAAAGTCTCCAGAGGTTTCCGTTCAGGTTTCCTAAGTGGGACAGGGGCATAAGACTCTCACCCATGGGACTTCTCTATTTCTTGCTCTGCGGTGGCCCTATAACAGATAAACCAACCACAGTGGACACATATAGAACCTGGGCTTTGTTCATGCTAAGCAGTACTATTTGTTATTTACTGAGCACGGTATTGTAGCCAAACACATAAACATGTTGGACAGGCATGCATTGTAAATTGTCCATAGTTGGTGCTACCTGGGGCTTTGAGTTTTCTGATGCCTCATCTGCTGGTGAAAGCACCATTTGAATCTCCCAGTGAACTTGTAAAAACTTCCTCAGAAGATTTGATTTGTTGATGAACAGTCTGAACTCATGTTAAACATCCCACAAAACAGTCGGCTCCACAGTGCGGGGACGTAGAGGGCTGTTTTACACTGGTCACAATATTCCAGCACTCCCTGTGGTTACTACATTCTTCTAACTAACCCATTATAGCACTTATATACCGAAGAAGGGTCCCGACCCAAAACGTCACCTATCCATGTTCTCCACAGATGCTGCCTGACCTGCTGAGTTACTCCAGCACTCTGTGAAACGTCACCTATCCATGTTCTCCACAGATGCTGCCTGACCCGCTGAGTTACTCCAGCACTCTGTGAAACGTCACCTATCCACGTTCTCCACAGATGCTGACCCGCTGAGTTACTCCAGCACTCTGTGAAACGTCACCTATCCACGTTCTCCACAGATGCTGCCTGACCCGCTGAGTTACTCCAGCACTTTATGGCTTTTTCTTATAGAAACATACAAAATTCTTAAGGGGTTTGACAGGCTAGATGCAGGAAGATTGTTCCCGATGTTGGGGAAGTCCAGAACCAGGGGTCACAGTTTAAGGATAAGGGGGAAATCTTTTAGGACCAAGATGAGAAAAACATTTTTCACACAGAGAGTGGTGAATCTGTGGAATTCTCTGCCACAGAAGGAAGTTGAGGCCAGTTCATTGGCTATATTTAAGAGGGAGTTAGATGTGGCCCTTGTGGCTAAGGGGATCAGGGGGTAATGGAGAGAAGGCAGATACGGGATACTGAGTTGGATGATCAGCCATGATCGTATTGAATGGCGGTGCAGGCTCGAAGGGCCGAATGGCCTACTCCTGCACCTATTGTTTATGTTTCTATGGTCATTAAGTTTACAGATGATACCAGAACGAAGATTGTTTTCAAAAGGTCACGGCAGAATCGTGATCAACTGGGCAAGTGAGCCGAGGATTTTTATTCCAATCAGTGTGACGGGTTGCATTTGGAAAAGTCAAACTAGGGTGGGCCTTCACAGTGAATGGGAGGCCCTGCGGAGTGCTGAGGAGCATCTGGATCTAGGAATACAAAGGTGGATATGGTGGTGAAGATGGCTTTTGCATGATGGCCTTCAGCAATTAAGGAAATGAGTATCAAGGTTTGGACTTCATGTTACATTTATACAAGATGTCGGTGTGGTTGTACTTGGAGCTTTGTGCCATCCTGCCATAGGAAAGATGCCATTCAGCTGGAAAGAGTAGAGAAAGGTTTGACTAGGACTCAAGGGCCTGAGCTACAGTGAGAGGTTGGGCAGGCTGGGATTTTATTCCCCGTAGCACAGGAGGATGAGGTGTGATCTCACAGAGTGGGTAAATGCACAGTCTTTGTCCCAGGACATGGGGATTGCATGTTATATACATGTAAGATACCCATGAGAACTAGTTTGTTCACATGGTATAATTCTGTACGCAGGCACTGAAGTTGTATTGGCTATTACTGCCTTAGTCATGCAGCACGGAACAGGCCTTGTTGGCCCAACTTGTCCATGTTGACCAAGAGCTCCATCTAAACTCATCCTATTTACCCACATTTGCCCAATATCCCTCCATGTACCTGTCCAAGTGTTTTTCACTAAAGCCCATTTTGATGATTGCTCTGCTCTATGTATCCGATAACAAACAGCAAGCTACAGACAGTAACATGGCCACATTTCTCTCACACTCATCATACATCGTTTTATGCTCCTTACTCTGCAACTATTTCACATCTTTTTCAACAAGTGATAAAAAGGTCAGTTGAAAGACTTGAAAAGAATTTGATGCAATAATTCACCTTCCGTAGCGTAGCTCTGCGATAGTTTCAGTCTTTGGCACTTTGATGAAATCCTTTATTTTCTCCTTCACGAGTTGTAAATCATGGACAGTAACTTTCAAACCGAGTGCAATGTTTCTTGATGCAAGAATGTGCATTTCATCTAATTCACATACATATTATGCTCCAGAATACTTTGTCCGAAACCACAACTGTGTTGTCAATACTGTACAATAGACCGGGTTGAAGGTGGTCTTGGTTCTGTACATCTAGGGGGGATGGAGATACTGGCTGAGCCGCTGAGTTTCTCCGACACGTTGTGTGTTGCTCACGACTCCAGCATCTTCACGTTCTCATGCCTCTACACTTGCAAGTTGCTCGAAGCTTTGATTGGATGTAGATTGGATTCTTTGGTGGTTTTTTATTGTATTCGCTTCCAGGAACTTGCTTGCGTTTGGTCCATATCCCTCCAAACCCGTCCTGTCCATGTACCTGTCTAAATGTTTTAAAACGTTGCGATAATCCCAGCCTCACCAACCTCCTCCGGCGGCTCGTTCCATGCACCCACCACCCTTTGCTTGAAAAAGTTACCAGTCGGGTTCCTATTAAATCTTTTGTCCCTCACCTTAAACCTATGTCCTCTGGTTCTCAACGCCACTACTCTGGGAAAGAGACTCTGTGCGTCTACCCGATCTATTCCAATTTATAATAATTTCAATTGGCTATTTTGACAGTTCAGATAAAAATGTGGTGCTTATCTCTTTATTCAGTGTTTGGCCCAATTCTCGGTTTGCTGGCAGCTTTTATAGTCTAACAGCAGTAACTGGAACTGACACCAGCTCCAATGTGAATTTTCCAATCGAGGCCACAATGACAAGTTAATAAATTGGAGCATCCAGGTGCCCTAAACAATGTGAAAGAACAACAAAGATATTGCAGCACCAGTGTGATACAGCACATCAACAATGAGGCTCCACATACCAGTCATCTCCTAATGGACCGCACCTAGTTCGCTCAGGAGCCTAGCCTCAGGATAGATCTGATCAGTAGGTACAAGTTAGCAGAAACTAATTCTCAGCCACGACCCCCCAGCAGGAAACTCTCCCTTGCACCACCCTCTTCCCTCCTCCCCCCCCCTCTGAGTCGACTTCTCAGCTGCAGAAACTGGCCACATTGTTCTCTTGTTCACAGGGATTGGCTTCACCATAAATGATTTGGTATTTATTCCACATATTGGGAATAAACTTCACCTGATGAAATGAAGAATTTATCCTTTGTTTATAAGCAACAATTTCATTTATTTGTGCTCCCAGACCAGAAGTTTCTGGGGACATATTAAAACAAAATTGAGTTCACGTTCCCCATTAATTTTCTGCCTAGTTATTTTAATGGAATGAAATTTCACCCAAGGGCCAATAGTTGTGAAAGTCAAGTTTAGTAACTATATTTTACACACAATCATCTTGTTAGCATGGGCATTAAACACTGGCCTTGCCATCGACTCGAACCGCCCATCAATGAATCAAGAAAAACATACCCAGCACATAACTTTCTGCAATAAAATCACGTCTTGGGGATTTGGACATGGATCCCAGTGAATTTAATTTACTGTTGATACAGTTTTCCATTTATTCCATGTGTGTTCTCAATCTCTCAGCAACATCTTGAATCTGACCCCATGGACTTAATTAGATGAAGGTGTTTCCACATACTTCACACAGCAAATTGCTTTTTGCAGAGCAGTAGATGTTTTATCAAGCCGACACTGGTCACGTTTACCTTGGACATGATCCTCATTTTATTCATCTGGATGAAGTAAGGAACGGGGGGGGACATGTGTGCCACAGGTCTCCAGAAATCAGATGCCCCTGTCCTAGCGTTGTGAACCACTGCATCTCTCCAGTCCAGGCCTCACAGAGTCATAGAGACGCCTGGCATAGAAACATGCCCTTTGGCCCATCATGGCCATGCAAGATCGCACATTCCCATGGTCCAAACCACTACATACCCATCTAGATGATTTTCACATTTTACAAGAATTCTTGAAGATCCCTGATGAATTTCACTCGATCACGGACTTGAGCTTTGGAATGCCCTCCTAATGACTTCCTACTCTCCTCCTGTCTAATGTAGGTTGGCACTTTGTACAGGCTTCAGCCTGCTACTGGTAACTCTGGCCTTACATCAAGGGACTGTTAGCAGATAGTGGCTGCAGACCACACTGTTCCTGGTGGGATGGAGACTGGACATGCAAGGATCCAGTGGGACTACATGTCCAAGGTGGGAATGTCTGCCCTGGACAGAGCAGGGAGTCATCTCCTGCCCATTGCTCAAGCAGGGAGACCAACTGGTCTCCAGATGTTGATTCCCAGTACCCACATCTTTTGATATTCATTTACTATTCCCGATTGTCAGTTTAGATTAGTTTTGAGATATAGTGCAGAAACAGGCCCAGCAGCCCACCCAATCCTCATTGACCAGCAATCTCTACACATTAACACTATCCTCAGGACAATTTTACACTTATACCAACCCAATTAACCTACAAACCGCTACATCTTTGGAGTGTGGGAGGAAACCGAAGATTTTGGAGAAAACCAACGCTGGTCACGGGGAGAACGTACAAACTCCACGGAGACAGCACCAGTAGTCGGGGATGGGACCCGGGTCTCTGGCGCTGTAAATGCCGTAAGGCAGCAACTGAACCACTGGATGCTCTGGGTTTAAATGTACCTCCAGTAAAGTGGGACATTACAGTTCACCTTCTACCACTGATAAATTATTATAAAGGACATGTGGGTGTTCATAAGTGCAAAGAAAAGAAATGCTTCCTGTCTACAAGCTCCTTCAATTGTACTTTAATGATAGATGATATTTTAAATATTTGAAATAAGCTCTCTGTGCTCACCACAGTTTGACTTTTGCTTTCAACCAGCTTGTTAATCCTCCAGTTCTGTGTGGGAAATCCAGAGAGCTCATGTTGTACACCAGAGCAGGATGACTTATAGCCTAATAATGAGGGTGGAACATAACAAACTGTGGCTGAGACAGGGGGCAATGGATTGTAGACTGGTTCAAGGTATTGCAGTCTGCTCCAGAAGCAGAGATTGAGTAGATTGCGAATGTATACTTTGGAGTTTGGAGGGATGAAGGGAGATCTCATTGCAAGTTACAACATTCTTAAAGGGTTGACAGGTTGGATGCAGGGAGGATGTTATTCCTGCCGGAGAAGTCTCAGAGCAGGAGGCACTGTTTGAGAATAAGGGGGAGCCTGTTTAGGAGAAATTATTTCATTCAGAAGATGCATAATCTGTGGAACGTCCACTGTGGACGTCTATGAAAGCAGTTGTTTAAGGCAGAGGTTGGTGGATTACAGGGTATGGCATGGTGTGGCACTTTACCTGCCACATGTACCGAGGTGCAGTGAATTTCAACAGTCCAGAGTGTTTTATTGTCATGTGTCCCAGATAGGACAATGACATTCTTGCTTGCTGCAGCACAACACAATATGTAAACCTAGTACATAATGGGAGAAACAAAAGTCCAGTGTGTGTATATACACATGCACACACATACTCAATAACTAAACAAATATAGTGCAATTATAATAAGTCTGTTGTAATTCAGAGCTTATTTGTTGTCGTGTTTAATAGCCTGATGGTTGTCGGGAAGAAGTTGTTCCTGAACCTGGATGTTACAGTTTTCAGGCTCCTGTACCTTCTTCCCAATGGCAATGGTGAGATGAGTGTGTGGCCAGGATGGTGTGGGTCCTTGATGATTTTGGCTGTCTTTTTGAGGCAGCGACTACGATAGATCCCTTCGACAGTGGGGAGGTCAAAGCCGGTGATGGACTGGGCAGGGGTCATTTTTGTATAGAGTTCAGTACAAGTATCATTATACTGAAGCACTCAGATATGTCTTAGATAAGCACCTCATATACAGTGCAGGAAGGGAATCATGGAATGGTGGATTGGGCTGCAACACGGAACATGGAACATGCAACACGGAACACGGAACACGGAACACGGAACATGGAACACGGAACATGGAACACGGAACATGGAACACGGAACATGGAACATGGAACGTGGAACACGGAACACGGAACATGGAACACGGAACGTGGAACACGGAACATGGAAAACGGAACATGGAACACGGAACACGGAACACGGAACATGGAACACGGAACGTGGAACACGGAACATGGAACACGGAACGTGGAACACGGAACACGGAACATGGAACATGGAACACGGAACGTGGAACACAGAACACGGAACACGGAACGTGGAACACGGAACATGGAACTTGGAACATGGAACACGGAACTTGGAACACGAGGTAGAAGACCAGCCATGATCTTTAGTAATAGTGGTGCAGTTAGAGGGTTCTTCATGTTCCAAAGCTCCCAGAGTTTTAATAAGGGCAAGGTATGGCAGTGTGCTAAAACTCATGTACATAATGTATGTGATATAAAATAATTCCTTATAATTCTTTATTTCAAACATGATCACCTGAGAATGTAATAATGTTATAACAAATAGTGTAATTGTGAATAATACAATGAGGTTTGCAGTGAGATACAACTGAGTATTGTAAGAGTAATAAGAAGCTCATTTTAACCCCATTCTGTGTACATTTCCTCTGTTACACCCCATCCTAATTATGCAGCCCTGAGTGACAACACCCTCTCCAGCATTAGGCTTTTCATCTCTCCCCATCTTTGAAATACAGATGACATCCACACATTGCACCACTGCACAGCAATAAAGGATTTAGCCCTGGGCTTACGAGAGGAGTAAGCTGTTCTCTATCTGAAATCTGTAAGGTTTCACAACAAACTGATCGCAAGTCTTCAACAACTAAACAGTGCAGCATTCCGGTGGGTGAGTTAAAAGGGAGGGTTAGGGGGTGTGGGCATGACAAGAGACCACTTTATGTTGACGGCTTGCAGAAACTGCTAAGATCAAGAGTTAGTAGACAGGAGGAAATGGCAAAGGAAGAGGAGGATAAAAGCCAAGCCACATATTGTGGAGTGAAATGCAGAGATTCACTGGGTCACCAATCCTGCATGTTTGTTTACACCATAAACACATTATGTTGGACCAGTGAGAAAGCTGCTTCCATATTAAACTTCATCACAACAGTTAAAACAAGAAACAGTCCCATTAAATTACACTACATTGCTTTTAATTTTGTTGTGAACTGATATCATGTTCTTTGATCCCCTCTTATTCTCCGCTTTCACGGAGAATTAAACCAGCAGTCGAGATGTTGCAGAAAGTCTCTAGCAGTGGGTCCCACACAGATGCAGTCAGGAGAGGGGAGGAAGTGGGACAACTCTGATCGTAGATCAATGTGATGGGGACTTAGCTCGTAAGTTTAGCACAACCTCGATACCAGTGAATGGGAGCATCTCAACAGTGCAATGATTTTACATCTGTAAATATGGAATGGACTCTCGGATAAGTCAGGAGAAGTCTAACATTCCTAGCATCACGGGATGTAAACCATGGAAGCTGGAACAATTGCCATCATTGGCACTTGGTGCTTTATTGACGACAAAGGGCGGCACGGTGGTGCAGCGGTAGAGTTGCTGCCTTATAGCGCTTGCCGCGCTGGAGACCCGGGTTCGATCCCGACTACGGGTGCCGTCTGTACGGAGTTTGTACGTTCTCCTCGTGACCTGCGTGAGTTTTCTCCGAGATCTTCGGTTTCCTCCCACGCTCCAAAGACGTACAGGTTTGTAAGTTAATTGGCTTAGTTATAAATGTAAATTGTCCCTAGTGTGTGTAGGATGGTGTTAATGGGCAGGGATCGCTGGTTGGCGCGGACATGGTGGGCTGAAGGGCCTGTTTCCATGCTGTATCTCTAAGCTAAACTAAACTAAACAAACTACTTGGGCATTGTACATCTAGCTCCTCTATCACCCCTCCCTTCCTCCTTCTCAACATGAAAGCTCCTTGAATCTCCTCAGCCCTAGAACGCCTCAAAAGATCCAATGCCCCTTGTCTCCTCTGTTATCTGGCAGGCTCCCTCCCTTCCGCCACCTGCAGTACCACATGATATAAAGGGATGAGACCTTCATTGAATTAAAGGTAGATGTGTCATCACCTTGCTACGTAAACCAGATCAGCAATTGGAAGTTTTATAGCAGGCACATCATGGAAACAGGCCCTTCGGCCCATCGAGTCCATGCTGACCATCGATCACCCATTCACACTAGTTGTAAGTTATCCCACTTTATCATACACTCCCTACACACTGGGGGCAATGTTCTGGGGTCTCTGGCGTTGTGAAGTAGAGGCTCTACCAGCTGTGCACGTGGATGTGAGGACATCACAGAACAAGGGCGCTGTGATAGAGGGGGGGGGTAACAATAGGGACCTAGTGTGGGGCAACCAATGTGAGGGGGGAGGAAGAACAATGGGGATAACTTTGTAACTTTGTAAGTGCCCCTTGTGTGGTGACTATTTGCATACCTTGCGTATACAAGCACAGAATTTCACTGTCACCTGTCACCTGTGACGATAAAGTATTCATTCATTCACTACTAAAGATCAGACATTTGCCTTGTGAGTAGATTGTGTTTCAGCAATGTATGCCTTTGTTTCTGAATGCCTCCTCCTTGCTCCAGTCCAGCGTACCAGTTGCTGTCCTCCACACCTGTCCCCATGTTGATTCACTTTCAGCCAATTTTGGGAGGGTTTGCTACATGTCCAGTTGTTTCAGCTCCACAGTAAAATTCCTTGAAAACTCAGCAGTAATTTATTACAGAGGAGGCTTTGGGTGACATTTTTATTTCACGATCGTCTGTGAGAAGAATACATTGGTATATTAAAGTTTCTCGGTATGGTCGTGAGAGACATGTAAGGCAGTAATAATCCCCGATTCCACCTGGAATCAGAGCTGTCTGAACCCTGCTTCTGGAGGCTGCTTCTTCAACTCAGCCCCTGTCACCTCTCAAGGGAAGAGGACAGACCAGAACATGAAACTCTTCCATCAGCAGGGCCATTGGAATGCAATCCGGTACAATGCCCAAACCATCCTTAAACACAATATCTGATGCCAAATGCTTCCAAAGATAGATACAAAAAGCTGGAGTAACTCAGCGGGACAGGCAGCATCTCTGGAGATTTGGGTAACGTCATCCATTCCTTCTCTCCAGAGATGCTGCCTGTCCCGCTGAGTTACTCCAGCTTTTTGTGTCTATCTTTGATTTAAACCAGCATCTGCAGTTCCTTCCTGCACCTAATGCTTCCTAAGATGGCGCCTAGCCCAGGCTGAGCTAGCCACAGATGCTGATCTACAGTCACATATTACAATCGCTCCACACGTTTAAATCTCCACTCCTACATCACCGTATCTTTGCTTTACCTTGCAATAAATGTTATTCCCTTTATCCCCTATCTGCAAACTGTGAATAGCTCGATTGTAATCATGTATTGTCTTTCTGCTCACCAGATAGCGTGCAACAAAAGCTTTTCACTGTACCTCGGTACACGTGACATTAAACTGAACTAATGTGGTGGGCTAAACAAAGTGAATAAACTGGAGGCTCGGCAGTGTGAACACAGACATTGATGCAGAGCAAACTCTCTGCTTTCTCCGTGACTCTCGGAGGTAGCTGCAGCTCATATCATTCAGACCTGACCACTTACATTCCACAGCGTACATTCCCCCCACGATGGGACTGCAACGAGAGTGTTCTGTAGACTGTTTGATCACCTAAATCTCTTTATAACCTTCAATCCTGCTGGAAACCCCCAGAGTGTTCTAATAAATATAAATAGACCTGAACCGTGCATTGGGCAATGACTACAGCCTCCGCCTGTGTTTAATTTCATTATTCTCGCAGCAGTTTATTCTGATTTATAATGTTGTTTTGTGTGTTTTTCCAGCGTGGAGGATGAGAATAATTTTCTGTTTGACACGACGTGGTCGGGAGTGTAAATCCAAAGAGCTGCCATTCTAATTTAATATTCAGCGTATGCTTTGGAATGTGAGTGATGGGGACTTTCCCAGGGAAGGGGTTCTGTATTTAGTATGGCGCTGCAGGATTTAAAGGCTTGGATCAGCTTAAAGGTGAAAGTATCCAGGAAAACCAATTAGCAGAAGAGCTAAAAGTTTATTGATAAAAATAAATATGAGCGCGCAGAAGGACCATGAGGGCTGTAGTTTCGACAACGCAGCTGTAAATAAGTTGCAGGACAGGGTCAGGTCAGGGAGGATGGCTCAATTGTGAGCAGGTTTAAGCAAGTCCAAGGGCAGTGTAATCAGGACCACCACCAACTCCCAGCAAAGAGACAGCAGGCAGCAGAAAACATGTAGCCACTGCGTTGGGTCGGCTGAATTAACAGGAACATGACTTATTCCCCCAGAATATATCATGGCTACTTAGAACAATTACTGATCACCTCCACAAAACTAGCTGAGCTGACGATAGACACAAAATGCTGGAGTAACTCAGCGGGACAGGCATCATCTCTGGAGAGAAGGAATGGGCGATGTTCCTGGTCGAGACCCTTCTTCAGACTTCAAGTCGAATTGATCACTTTCAATGTTCAGAAAGTGTGGAACTCACTCCGAATAATCCTTTAGGTTCATTGAGTCTGAAGAAGGGTCTCGACTCGAAACATCGCTCATCCCTTCTCTCCAGAGATGCTGCCCGTCCCGCTGAGTTACTCCAGCTTTGGGATACATCCATTTGTTTAACACTCAATGCAATCCGCTACTAAAAGTCTAACCATCTGCTACTTGCACCTGTTGCAGGTACGTCATTGGTGGCTGGAAGTTCTTGGAAACCTGCAGATAATTGAGGATTAACAAACTGCTGGAGTAACTCTGCCAAATGTCACCCATTCCTTCTCTCCAGAGTTTCTGCCTCAGCCCCATCGGTCTGAAGAAGGGTTTCGGCCCGAAACGTTGCCTATTTCCTTCGCTCCATAGATGCTGCTGCACCCGCAGAGTTTCTCCAGCATTTTTGTGTACCTTTGCTGCCTGAGCCACTGAGTTACTCCAGCATTTAGTGTCTATCTTCAGGATGAACAAAGGCCTGGTTACTCTAAATTATCCTGGCAACTCTTGCCCCAGTATGAGTGCAGGCTACATTGACACTGGCGTTGAAGGCAAGAATGGGGCATGATGTTGCCATTAGCTATCTTGCCACCCTGAATCTTCCCAGCTCATCTTATATGAGACTGATGCCAAATAAACTCACATAATGGTAATGTTTTCATTTGATCTAATTAATCTAATTTCCTTCACATCAGTGGCAAAGCTGAGGAGATGCCATAGAGGGAGTGGCAAGCATGGTGACATCTTTAGGTATATTTAGTGCTGTTCCAGGAACAACATTCTAACTTCACATTGCACCAGTGTCAACCCTTGACAAGATGCAATGAGACTGAAACTAAATCACCTTAGCAGACCAAGTCCACGGACTATGGTGGTGAACAATGCTCGCTTGTTTCTTGGCTGTATAACTTTGTGACTCCAATGTTGGGCATGACACATGGAATTGTCAGCTTGTATTGAGCTGGAACAGAATAATACATAACACGGACAGGCCTCACGCAGACGCATGTGGAACAAACTCCCTCACGTACAAGTGTGCCTTAAATGAGTGGTCTGTCCTGGAGAGGAGACGAGCGATAGCCTGTCACGGCCGTGCTCCCAGAGCCCCGGGTTCCCATCAATGGCCCAGACATCAGCACCACCTGGGCAGAGTACACTCTCTCAGGCAGTGACATTGTGGCAATGGGTGGCATCTCTGACTTGGAATCCCATGGAGTGTAATGTCATCAGACCCAGCACATGGCAGGAAACCTCCCTCTGATTGAGAACAATCTCTCATCTGATGAATTGGTTTCAAATATGACATTGGAGGTTTGGGACTGGTTGATGAATGTGTCATAAAATCAGGGCCATACAGCGTGGAAACAGGCCCTTCGGCCCAACTTGCCCACACTGGCCAACGTGCCCCACCTACACGAGTCCTACCTACCTGCGATTGGCCCATATGCCTCTAAACCGGTCCTATCCATGTACTTGTCTAATTGTTTCTTAAACTTTGCAATAACCTCTGCAATGTGCAACGATGTAAGGTGATGCAACATCGAGGCACATCTGGAAACATCAATAACTCCCAGAAAGGCAGAGTAACCTTACAGTAATCCTGACACATGAAAACTCACCGACCCTAAACAATATTGCCCTGCATGTCAATAATTCAACCTTTGAACCTTAATGCAGTCATTAGTTTAATAACCATTCAAGGAACTGCAGATGCTGGTTTAACCAAAGATAGACACAAAATGCTGGAGCAACTCAGCGGGACAGGCAGCATCTTTGGAGAGAAGGAATGGGTGACGTTTCTGGTCGAGACTCTTCTTCAGTCACTTTCTGAAGCAGTTTGAAGAAGGGTCTTTAAGCAAAACCTCAGCTAATAATAACCGTTGTTGTATTATTTACATCAACAAGATGGAGAATATTTCTGTGTGAGTTTCACAGAGATATCTGATAGATGTCCATGCAGAATAATTCAGCACATTATGAACAGCAGACTATTCAGACAGACAAGTCCTCTGGGGGACGTCAGCTCGATGGGTCCGCTGGTTTAACAGCCAAGTGTTCCACCTAGGTGATGAGCCGGGTGGGGGGCTTTGAAGTCTCTTCAAGCTAAATCAATCAGGTAGACTTGGCAGCTGCCCCGCGGCTCCACAACAAGCCGCAGCCAAAAGGAATTTGGATCATTTATCAGGAGGAATTCCTGGCCCAGAAGGAATTTACCTGGAGCTGACCAGTCCATGGCCAAGCTGTCAGAAGCAGGCAGTACAGCAACATTCAGGCAGTCTTTAGCTCTGGCAAATACTCACAGTTTGAACCACATCTCCTCTCCCTCTATCTTCTCCTCTTGCTGTATTTCAGCTGGATTACTTCAGACATAACTTGGAATTATTGACGTGTTTTGGGACTTGCTGTCTCTGAATTACTGCAGCAGCTCCAGTGTTGATTTGAAGTGAAGGTTCCGTGCTCAGATTCACGGCCCAGAGTTGGGAGACATTTCAACAGCTGAACTGATTGGTAGATTGATTTAGTTTCAGTCTCACTGCATCATCTACGAGCTGCAGATGCGTTGGCATTAAGAGCGACAGTCTCAAACGTTTGTGCGTTTGACAAATCTGTTCATTCAGATATGAGTTCAGTCTGTCTGTTGTTGATGAGATATTGCAGGGAGTACAGTCTGTAGCGCTGGTCCAGCAAGCAGTAGCCCCCAAGGTTCTGACATCAAGTCTCCATTCTGGTAAACCTCCTCTGCACCCTCTCCAAAGCCTCCACATCTTTCCTGTAATGGGTGCAAGATTCCAAATGCAGCCTATCCAACGTCCTATAGAGCTGTAGTTCTCAAGTGCCTAAACTAGGCTTGAACATAAGGAGATAGTCACATGGAGTTGGAGTAACTCAGCGGGTCAGGCAGCATCTGTGGAGAACATGGATAGGTGACGTTTCACAGAGTGCTGGAGTAACTCAGCGGGTCAGGCAGCATCTGTGGAGAACATGGATAGGTGACGTTTCAGAGAGTGCTGGAGTAACTCAGCGGGTCAGGCAGCATCTGTGGAGAACATGGATAGGTGACGTCTCAGGTCGGGACCCTTCCTCAGACCCATCGAGGGCTTTGGCCAAATTTTACTTCCTTGGTTGTTGCTTGATGTCACAAGAGAGATGGGGTCTTGGAGACACGCATGATCCTCAGCAACTCGGACTTGTTCTCATAGTTTCTGATTGTTGTCTCTCCTGCTGGAATATTTCCAATTGTAAACGATCCAATGAGCCAGTGAATTACAGGCCATGACTATATCTAGTGTCAACTGTTTATTTTTTTATTCATCCCCGTTCCTATAGTCACTGCCCCAACGTTCTTATTGAATGTCAAACACAGGGAGAGCACAAAGCCTGTGTGGTGGGTGGGTGGGTGTGTGGAACGAGCTGCCGGAGGAGGTAGTTGAATCCAAGCTGTAATCAAGGCTATCTTTGATAAAAGAAAGCCACCAGTGTATTGTCAGAAGTGAGGGGAAAAAGGCACAGGTGTGCTTATCTAAGTACTTCTAACTTTGACCTTTGAACATGAAGAGTAAAGATGAAAGCTTTCCCTTTTGCAGAACTGCTCATTGAAGTGTAACTTTGGGGGGATTTTTGCTTCCCAGATTGTCAACAGTGAGATGTTGCAGTGGAGGATCTGTTCCCAGATGCAATGCCGACCTCCCAGAATCTGCCTGCAGTAACGTTCACATAGCTGCTTAAATATTTGTTGTTATGAGTTCCACTCTCCCAAAGATAGGTGTACAATACAACACTAACAGGCCACAGAGGGAGGGGGGGAGCAGTGTAAGATCAGGGGGGCACCATCACATGTGGACTGAGAATCAGAGATGTAAAAGATCACACAGAAGGAGATAAGTATAGACAGAGAGACAGGATCAGTTAACTAGATAAACAGAAACCTCAGTGTGACTTTGTAGTCTAAGCCTCGCAATGACATGGCCAATATATGTCCTTATGTGTACAAAATCATGAGAGGAATAGATCGGGTAGATGCACAGAGTCTCTTGCCCAGAGTAGGGGAATTGTGGATCAGAGGACATTGGTTTAAGGTGAAGGGGGAAAGATTTAATAGGAACCTGAAGGGTAACTTTTTCACACTACGGGTGGTGGGTGTGTGGAACGAGCTGCCAGAGGAGGTAGTTGAGGCTGGGACTATCCCAATGCATAAGAAACAATAAACAGGTACATGGATAGGACAGACAAGTGGGACTAGTGTAGATGGGACATGTTGGGCAAGTTGGGCCGAAGGGCCTGTTTCCACACTGTATCACTCTATGACTGTCTGTATATGCCATAACCCAGCATGAAGCAGCACCCTTTACTCCAGTGCAGGTGAGTGGCCTTACCTGAGAATCAGTTACCTGCCAAAGTCAGAGCAATTTTGTGAATCTATTACACTGCATTTTGTGTTCACAGTTTGGTCTCCACTGCACTGGAGAAGCCACATGATTGTGAGACGAGACTACTTTGTGGAACATTTATATTCAGGTAGAGAGACAAAGGTGACCTTCCCATTGCCTTGCACTTTAATCACAAGTGTTTTCCCAGCATATATCAGTGGCCATTATAGAGCAGGGAAGACTACAGTGCTTTTGCCCACAATATCTGTGTCAAACACGTGATCCATATCCCTCCATTCCCTGCATATCCACGTGCCTGTCTAAAAGCCTCTGAAACACCACTATCGTATCTGCCTCCACCACCAACACTGTGCCCCACAAGTCTGCTATAAATGTTGCCACTCTTATCTTAAAGCAATGCCCTCTAGTCTTGGACTAGAACCAGTTGTGAATCAGCATTCTGAAAGTCAGTATGTGTAGGGAGGAACTGCAGATGCTGGTTTACATCGGAGATAGTCACAGCAACACAGGCAGCATTTCTGCAGAAAAGGAATGGGTGACGTTTTGCGTTGAGACCCTTCTTCAGAATGAATGCCTTCTCTCCAGAGATGCTGCCTGTCCCGCTGAGTTACTCCAACATTTTGTGTCTATCTTCGAAAAGTCAGTGTCCATTAACAATACCAATATCCTATAACCCAGCGCAGGGGATTAATAATGCATGGTTCACCTTGATAAATACTTATCTCACTCACCCCCTCTTCCCTTATTCCCTGTATCTATGCAACTTATTCTCCCTCATGGCCTTTGATTCTTTTTGCCTTTAAACTGCATTAATTTACAGTAGCCGGAGGGAACTCATGCAGTCACAGGGAAATTGTGCAAACTCCACACATACAGTTCCCAAGGTCAGGATTGAACCCTGGTCACTGGTCCCGCCAGGCAGCAGCACTACCAGATGCTGGAGTCTTGAGGATTCATTGCCAGAGATGTCACACCTCCCATTACTTTGTTCAGGAGTCTGTGCTTTAGACGGTGTGCCCTGAGTCCATGGTATTGTTGTCCTGACGCAGTTCCTGTGAGTTTGTCTCAATGCCACGCTCCTGGTACCTGTGCTCTATTACCTGTACCTGTCATCACCTGTACCTGCCATCACCTGTACCTGTCATCACCTGTACCTGTCATCACCTGTACCTGTGTCCAGTGTTGTTTGTCTCAATGCTGCCTTCCTCGTCCCTGTGCCACTAGACTATACCCTGAGGTGACTTCCCTGGGTCGACTGTCCTGACCCCCTGCATTGAGACTGCACCCCAGTGTCTGAGTGCTGAGACTGAGCCCACACGATACTGTGTCACCTTACTCTGCACCAGATCACACAGACCAGACCTCCCACCACTGACTCCACCTACACCAGCAGCCAACATAATCAATGACTTGTCCCATCCCGATCATTCCTGCTTCTCCCTGTACCCGTCCGGCAGAAGGTACAGAAGCTTGATAGCTCGCACCACTAGACTCAGGAACAGTTTCTTCCCCTCTGTCATCAGGCTTCTGAACGGCCCTTCCACAAGCTAGGGTACTGTCCGATTCACCTCTACCCCATTGTGGACATTGGACTTTGTCTGTGGAACTGATGCGCTACAATGCTGAGAACTATATTCTGCATCTCTGTATCTTCCCCTTTGCTCCACCTGTTGTATCTGAGTTTGACGCATGTACAGTATATCTGATCTGATTGGACAGCATGCAGCACAAATCTCTTCACGTGACAATAATGAACCTAAACTCCTTATTCTGTGTCTGTGAGTCAGTGTTTACATTGTACCAGTGAGACCATCAACCCAATGCTGACCCTCACCCCAGAACAATGGATCTTAACTGCACCCAGGAGAACCTGGCCCAAAAGCTGCCACTCTGCCCATCCCCTCAATACTGTGAACATACACCCATTACAATGTGCAGGAAGGAACTGCAGATGCTGGTTTAAACCAAAGATAGACACAAAATGCTGGAGTAACTCAGCGGGACAGGCAGCATCTGTGGAGAGAAGGAATGGGTGACGTTTCGGGTCGAGACCCTTCTTCAGACTGAAGTCAGGGGAGAGGGAGATACATAGATAAGGAAGTGTAAGGTGTGAAAATAGGGCAAAGGGAATGGAGATCAAGGAAATTGTAGACCAGATCAGTGTTAGTGGGAGAAGGTAACACAACAAAGCAAACAGATAAAATGTGGTCGGAGACAGTCAGACTGGTTGGTGAACTGGGAGGGGGGAGGGGATGGAGAGAGAGGGAAAGCAAGGATTACTTGAAGTTAGAGAAGTCAATGTTGATACCACTGGTGTGTAAGTTGCCTCTAGAGTGAGTCTCCACATGCTGCCACCATGAGCCTTTGCCACCTGCCTACTGTGAACCTCTGCCCATGACCATACTCCCCACTCTGCCACCCATGACTTTGCCCTTGACCATACCCCAAGATTATGACCTTCTGACCTTCCTCCCGAGTGTGACCTCTGACCTGGTGACCTTCCTCCCGAGTCTGTGACCTCCAACAATGTTCTGTTCTCCTGAGACTGTATCACAATCTGTGACCCCTGAGATTGTAGATGCTTAGGGGACAATGAATGGAACCATGTATCTATGTCCTGATATTGAGAATGAGCCTGCCATAAACTACAGCCAGAGCTAGCACTGTAATGTCCAATAATGTGTGTCTGGAATGTGTGCCAATGATGCTTTTAATGCCAGAGGGTGGTGAATCTGCGGATCTCATTGCCACAGGAGGCTGTGGAGGCCAAGTCAGTGGCTATTTTTAAGGCAGAGATAGACAAAATCTTGATTAGGACGGGTGTCAAGGGTTGTGGGGAGAAGGCAGGAAGATGGGATTAGGAGGCAGAGATCAGTCATGAATGAATGGCAGAGTGGACTCGATGGGCCGAATGGCCTAGTTCTACTGCTATAACTTGTGAACTTGTCACGTGTTCGATGCGAAAAGTTAGAGTGGAATTATTTTCTTACAAACAGTCCAGTAGATTATTGCCGTTCCCAAGTACATCCCGGATTAGCAAAGTGGACAGAAATAGTCCACCGAGCCTGAATGCAAGAGGTGCCTTTTTACAAGATGAGTCCATGCTGTAGTTGTTGAGAGACTTCCCCATTCCAGGTGAAGCTCAGGCTGGCCATTGCCATGCTTGGACACGTGGATCGGACACAGAGATTGGCCCAGGAGCTGTTGGCCACTTTGACTCTTGCCCTGAGATCAGCCCCGTGCCCCAGATACATGTGTACAGTTTGTGCGTACCTGGCATGGAATGGCGCCTGCAGAAACTCCACTTCACCTCTGCTGGCTGCGATAAGAGCAACCAGAGAAAGCGGCAAAGGGTTGAACAACATCCTAAACCACTCGGCAGTGCAGAGGCACAAACCACAAACAGCCCACAACAATGAGGTGGAAACCTAAGCCCTCCTGTGAGCTACCTGCAGATCAGCTCAGTAACAGTTCAGGTATTTGCTCGCTATCAAACAGTCGCACACACACCAGGGGGTTAAATTCTTTCCTGTCAGCTCTTCTTATCATTTGGCAAGTCTCTGCATTAATCTGATGGAGGATTAAATCTGAAGGGGGAAAAGTGAAAGATAAATTCTTCAGCAACGATTTGAAGCTTTCTGTGGGCAATTAAGCCGATCGTACAATATAATTATGGATTTTCCTCATTGTATGCGTATAAAAATAAAATTAAAACCATTGGCAAAGCCCGGTCAAGTTGCTGCAGGCTCACCGATAGATCAACAAACTTTCTGGAACTGTTGGGTAACTGGGGAAAATGGAATGTGATGTGTTGTCTTCATTCATGGTCGGCCTGGCAAACCTTTCGCACTTTTAATCTTTGGTTTCTGGTCGTTGGTGAACTCACAACTTTGTGTGGATCGGAGAAACCTTCACATTTTCTGAAGAAAGGTCTCGACCTGAAACGTCACCTATTCCTTATCTCCACAGATGCTGCCTGACCCGCTGAGTTACTCCAGCACTCTGTGAAATGTCACCTATCCATGTTATCCATGTTCTCCACAGATGCTGCCTGACCCGCTGAGTTACTCCAGCACTCTGTAAAACGTCACCTATCCAAGTTCTCCCCACATGCTGCCTGCCCGCTGAGTTACTCCAGCACTCTGTGAAACGTCACCTATCCATGTTCTCCACAGATGCTGCTGCACCCGCTGAGTTACTCCCATCTGTTTATGTGTTCTCCACAATTGCCTGACCCCTGAGTTACTCCATCTTTTTGTGTCTAAATTGAGGATGTAGGTACTTTGGAGTGACATAAAGTGGAAGGGGAGGGATGCGAGTGTCGGGAGCGGGTGGATGCGGGGGGGGAGCGGGGGGGGGGGGGGGGTGGGGGGGGGGGGGGGGGGGGGGGGGGGGGGGGGGGGGGGGGGGGGTAGTGCCAAGTCTGGAGCTGGGAGACAGGCTCTAGCAGCTGTAACTGGAGTACAGGGTACAATCTGTGTCAACTACAAGAGGCCAGAATTGAATGAACCTCTTGAACATTAAGTGTCTATTTCCTGTAATGAGTGAGTGAGTGGGAGCCAGCTGTTAACTCAGCCTAGACCAACGTGCCAAGAGTCTTCAGCATCAGCTGTGTGTGTTCAATGCAGGTTGGATCTGGCACCGGTTCCCATCACGATAGTGCTTCACCTGTGGCACGAATTGGCTGCAAATGTCCTCCTCACCCTCGGGCTAGGAAGAAGCAAAGAACCTGCCATGGTTTCTGGTCCTGATCACTATCAGGTGTCTGTAGGTATGTGTTTGTTTGAGCAGCAAGGAAGAGCATTGTGTAACAAGATTACATTGCAACATCCTGCAGACTTACTTACAAAGTCGAGATTGCCAGAGGCAGCAGCTGACCTTTAGTGGGTGGACAAGGCTTGCAGGGCATTTTGGCCCAGCCCTTGGATTGGTTGGGGCATGTAGCATTACCTGTGATATCCTGCATCATTCTCTACCTTCCCGAATAGTAAGAGGCCCGGATGGCATGGATATGGAGAGGATGTTTCCACTAGTGGGAGAGTCTAGGACCAGAGGTCACAGCCTCAGAATTAAAGGATGTTCCTTTAGGAAGGAGATGAGGAGAAATTTCATTAGCCAGAGGGTGGTGAATCTGTGGAACTCATTGCCACAATAGGCTGTGGAGGCCAAGTCAGTGGATATTATTAAGGCAGAGATTGATAGAATCTTGATTAGCAAGGGAGTCAGGGGTTATGGGGAGTAGGCAGGAGACTGGGGTTAAGTGGGAAAAATAGATAAACCATGATTGAATGGCGGAGTAGACTTGTTGGGCCGAATGGCCTAATTCTGCTCCTATCACTTATAGAAACATAGAAATTAGGTGCAGGAGTAGGCCATTCGGCCCTTCGAGCCTGCACCGCAATTCAATATGATCATGGCTGATCATCCAACTCAGTATCCTGTACCTGCCTTCTCTCCATACCCCCTGATCCCTTTAGCCACAAGGGCCACATCTAACTCCCTCTTAAATATAGCCAATTAACTGGCCTCAACTACCTTCTGTCGCAGAGAATTCCACAGATTCACCACTCTCTCTGTGTGAAAAATGTTTTTCTCATCTCGGTCCTAAAAGATTTCCCCCTTATCCTTAAACTGTGACCCCTTGTTCTGGACTTCCCCAACATCGGGAACAATCTTTCTGCATCTAGCCTGTCCAACCCCTTAAGAAATTTCTATAAGATCACCCTCAATCTTCTAAATTCTAGCGAGTACAAGCCGAATCTATCCAGTCTTTCTTCATATGAAAGTCCTGCCATCCCAGGAATTAGTCTGGTGAACCGTCTCTGTACTCCCTCTTTGGCAAGAATGCCTTTTCTCAGATTAGGAGACCAAAACTGTACGCAATACTCCAGGTATGGTCTCACCAAGACCCTGTACAACTGCAGTAGAACCTTCCTGCTCCTATACTCAAATCCTTTTGCCATGAATGCTAACATACCATTTGCTCTCTTCACTGCCTGCTGCACCTGCAAGCCTACTTTCAATGACTGGTGTACCATGACACCCAGGTCTCGTTGCATCTCCCCTTTTCCTAATCGGCCACCATTCAGATAATAATCTACTTTCCTGTTCTTGTCACCAAAGTGGATAACCTCACATTTATCCACATTATACTGCATCTGCCATGAACTTATCAGTATGTGATGTTCACTTAAATGAACATGTGAAGTGGCTAAACGTTGAGTAGAGGCTGCTGGCAAGACCAGGAGCCGTAACGGAGCAAGAGTCTGTGTTGGTGAACCCAGTGGGAACACACTTGTCTTTGCTTCTGCTCCTAACCATTGGTTTGTGGGCAATGGCTGCCAATGATAAATGTTACCCCAAAGAGGCTGAGCTAGCTGTGGAAAGGATCATTTGACTAATGGTCCCTAAACATCCCTTTGGGATGGGCAGTGGCCCCCTGCTGGGTTTCTGGAAATGTGAGAGGGATGAGGAACAGGAAAATGTCCGGGATGCAGAATAATTGACTAATTGTCTATTCCCCATTGATCTTCAATGATATTTGAGCCCCTCTCGCCTCCACCACCCACCCACTAACCCCCACCGCACATAAAACATCTCCATTCAAAACATTAATTGTTATCTTGGAACTTTTACTTCTCAATTAATTTTGTTGCTCAGTTCCCCCGTTCCCACAGACCAGATGCCACAGATCTTTCACTGGATGGAAACAGGATTGTTAAGAGTAGTCCCAGAGGTCAGATTACAGGACCAAGAGGCAAGGGCTGAATTGTATGGATTTGAGGATGGATGTAGCGTGATTGCTGAGGGACCAGGGGATACGCTAGCTGAATATTCCCTCCGTAGGTGGATGGGTGGAGTGCTGTCAAGGCAGGAGCATGTGTGCTGAGTTTTCTCTGGTTTCCATCTTGCTTTGCATGCAAAGTGAGCAGTTTGATTCACACAAATTGTTCACAATTACCATTCCAATCAATCACAACACAATGGATGGAAAATGTCAAATCTGGCACACAGCCCATGCCATAGAACGTGGACCATATTTGTGCCCTTGGTGTGGGCACCCACATCATGTTTCATCATGTAAAGGTCCTGCTCCACTGATAGTCCACAGGTCTAACCACAGGATATATAAACCCTTGTGCAGGGCCCTGCCACAAGGCCCATGACCACCTTATTCTGTTCACCAGTGTGGACTCTGGTGAGTCTATTCACTGCCTCCTCTTCTTAATGAACAGTGATTCATGGTTAGGGAAATGTGCAATTGTGCCCAATCGGGCTATAAGTAGGTACAGCTCACTTATAATGGGGGCCAATTAGTCTCGACGGAGGCCCAATTTGGAGCCTGCATACTGTGAATGACATCAGTGACTGAGTTCACGTCTGATTCACATATCGTGCAGTGAGAGAGTTGACTGATTGATACGGTCTCGCTAGAGCTAAGGTACTAGTGTTAGAGTCGTAGCATTAACATAAATTTACAGTGATTACAGACTATAAATAAATAGAGAATGCTGCCATTGTTGTCCATGAAAGTGACACTGCAGTAATGCTACTGTAGGCCAATGCACAGAGCACGCCTACAGCATTTCTCATCAAACCCTTCTATTGACAACTCTCTCCTATAAATATTTGCATTGCCGCTGTTGGTTATGGTGTGTCAGTGGTTTGTTTTCATTCTGTTTTGCTTTGGGTTGCAGCAAGGGGTTGTAAAAGAACGGCGTGTCTTTTATTGATAGAACGCAGTGGGCAATGCGATAAACCCATTCTCTCTTGATTCATTGGAGTCAAGTATTAAAGATCCCAGGGACTATACTAAGCAAATCATGCTTCATTATGGCTCTCCACAAAGATTTTAAGTTGCATTAAGCTGAAACTAATTCCCTTAACATCTTCAAAACAGAACTACACTAAGAATGAGAAGAAGCAGGAATCAATATACAAATATTAAATCCCATGGAGTCATTTGGGTGTTTTTTTGTCAAACTCCTCAAATCTGTGTGGTCTGGGTCTTTGCGGCTTCTCTCCTTCAACTCTGGCCTGATCCTCAACGCTTTCATCACCGCTCCTGTCTGATCCAAGGAGGGAAATCCCATCCCCTCCCTCCAGCCAATAGTGACGGGTGGGGAATCAAAGTGGTGGACATGTTTAACAACTAACTGTCCAAAGCCACATGTTCCTACAAGTATGTTATACACATGTTCCTACCAAGTATGTTATACACATGTTCCTACAAGTATGTTATACACATGTTCCTACAAGTATGTTATACACATGTTCCTACCAAGTATGTTATACACATGTTCCTACAAGTATGTTATACACATGTTCCTACAAGTATGTTATACACATGTTTACCTACTAAGTATGTTATACACATGTTCCTACAAGTATGTTATACACATGTTCCTACAAGTATGTTATACACATGTTCCTACCAAGTATGTTATACACATGTTCCTACCAAGTATGTTATACACATGTTCCTACAAGTATGTTATACACATGTTCCTACCAAGTATGTTATACACATGTTCCTACAAGTATGTTATACACATGTTCCTACAAGTATGTTATACACATGTTCCTACAAGTATGTTATACACATGTTCCTACAAGTATGTTATACACATGTTCCTACATGTATGTTATATGTTCCTACACGTATGTTATACACATGTTCCTACACGTATGTTATACACATGTTCCTACCACGTATGTTATACACATGTTCCTACATGTATGTTATACACATGTTCCTACAAGTATGTTATACACATGTTCCTTCCAAGTATGTTATACACATGTTCCTACAAGTATGTTATACACATGTTCCTTCCAAGTATGTTATACACATGTTCCTACAAGTATGTTATACACATGTTCCTACAAGTATGTTATACACATGTTCCTACAAGTATGTTATACACATGTTCCTACAAGTATGTTATACACATGTTCCTACAAGTATGTTATACACATGTTCCTACAAGTATGTTATACATTCTCCATAAGCCTCACTCCAAACGCATCCCAAAATGCTATTTCCTGAAGGAATTGGATGTATCTGAGCCTGTACTCTCTGATCATTACGGAGTAGGCAGCAACTCTTCCACTGTGCCACCGTGCAGCCCTATTTCAAGTTCAAGTTCAAGAGAGTTTATTGTCATGTGTCCCTGTATAGGACAATGAAATTCTTGCTTTGCTTCAGCACACAGAACATAGTAGGCATTTACTACAAAACAGATCAGTGTGTCCATATACCACAATATAAATATATACACACAGAAAGGTAGATAAATCAATCAGAAGCCAATGGGGTTGACTCCTGGAGCCACATAAATGGGTGAATGTTCCAAAAGTTCAGACTGCCAATCCTATCTTTGCCTCACTTAATTTTATAATAGCTATGGACTGCCCGCAACCTCTGGTCCAGAAAAAGCAATCCAAGTTTGCTACAGGAAAGAGAAGTCCTTCATAGACTGGCAGGCTGTGGCTAGTCCAGTACTGGAGCAATCAGTGCCCAGCCCCAACTATGTACTGCCATCATTGGCTGAGGACGTTAGTGCATCCTGGCAGAGTGCGGCACAGTGGCGCAGCGGGTGGAGCTGATGTCTTATGGCTCAGCAGCACATGTCTCATCATCAAAGGGCAGGCCATTTAGGACTGAGATGCAGAGAAGTGTCTTCACTTAGTACGGTGAACCTTTGAACGTCTTTACACTGGAGTGCTGTGGGGACTCGATTACTGAGGACATTCAAAATAGCAATGGACTGATCCCTGGAGTTTAGAAGAACCACGGAAAATGAGAATAGGGCAGGAAAATGGTGTTGAGGTTGTGAATAAGCGCTGATCTTGTTAGCAGGTGGAGCAACCTTGTAGCCAACTGGTCTACTCTAACTACTCAATCTTCCAGTTCCTATGGCAGCAAAGGCACTGCTGTTCTACAGTATATGCACAGACGTGGAAAGTGGTGGAAGAATAATTCATTATTTTGGTAGATTTGTAGGCTGGCTTGACAGCAGCGGGCAGCTTTGTGAAGGCCAGGCTGTTGCTGTTGCTGTTGTACTGCTCTATGTACTATCTAGAGGAGGGCTGTGCCCGTGAGCTTGCTCTGTAGAGTGACAATGGAGGAGTTATAGCAACACGGGCAAGGCTGTCCTTCAGAGGGACAAGGCACTGTCAGCCTGATGATTTATTGAAGGTCCCACAGCATTAGTGGAAAGTGAGCAAGGGGCTTTCCCAGTGACCAGGCCAAATTCCTGCGGCAATACAAAACAGATAGACTGGATTCCTCTGGCTGCTATTTGGGGAATGTTGCAGGCATGGAATGGCGACCACATATATCAGCCCAGCTACAATCACCACACTTCAAAAGTAATTCTTTGCATGAAGTGCTGCAAGGATGTTTAAACATGATAAAGCATTATATAAATGCAAGCATATTACAAGTATTTGATTGCTCAAGTCATGTTAAACATATGTCAACACAATTCAGTCCTCTGCTCTCCGCAGGAGTGTGAAGGTTCATAAACTAGTGATGATCTCCAGATTGTAGGGAAAGGACAGATTGTGAGATAACACTTACCAGAAACCTACCCCGGACAGGCACTTACTCAGTTTGAGATTAAAACCGGTCCTTGCCTCAGTCCATCTGTTCCAGATATATTGACCCAATGACGTGCCACCTCAGAGCCAACTAATCTAATGGTCTCTTGACAGGTTGCAGAGTCTACAGAGTCCATTTTCTGCTGAACTCTCATGATGTTGAGGTTGAGGTCTGGGCACATTCAATGCCTTGTAACATCTGCACCTCAAAGTGCCAAGGAATGACTGTACCAACAAGAGAGAACCCAACTATCCGCTCCCAACATTCAGTGGGGTCCATCACCAGATCCCCCACCATCAACACCTGGTCCCCAACATCATCACCTGGACCATCACCGGGTCTCAATCATCATCACCTGGTCCCCATCATCAACACCTGGACCATCACCATCAACACCTGAACCATCACCATCATCACCTGGACCATCACCATCAACACCTGGACCCATCATCACCTGGACCATCACCAGGTCCCCATCATCAACACCTGGTCCCCAACATCAACACCTGGACCATCACCATCAACACCTGGTCCCCCACCATCAACACCTGATCTCCTGCCAACCCAAGCCCTTTCCACATCTACAAGACATGTACAAAGCATGATGGAGCAATCTCCATTTGGTTGGATAAACACACTGCCCACAACTCTCAAGAAGCTCAACAACATCCAGAATACATCAGCTTTGCTCATTGGCACGCCATCCACAAGCTACTGCTGTAGTGTGTAGTCAGTATCTAGTGCGTTCTCCAATAGTTGTCCCCAGTAGATCCAATGATTCCCAGGCTCCTGAACCGTAGCCAGACCCCAGCCTGTGCCAGAGGCCATCGTCCACTGGTGTTGGCTCCATATTAGGGAGTCCTGTACTGGTAACCCAGCCTAGAGTGCCCAGTACCCAGACACCAGCCCTCCTCTGCATAGAACATGGACGATACAACACAGGAACAATGTTTGTGGCTGACACAAGGCCAAGATACAAGCAAGATGAGAGGGAAAAGATTCAATAGTCTGTGTAGGCCAAGTCAATGGGTATTGTTTAGGTGGAGATCAACAGATTCTTGGTTGGTAAAGGTGTCAGGGCTTATGGGGAGAAGGCAGGAGAATGGGGTTAGGAGGGAGAGATAGATCAGGTATGATTGAATGGTGGAGGAGACAATGGGCCGAATGGCATTGTTCTGCTCCTATAACTAATGAATAGGAACCGGAGTGGCCACATAGAGGGGGGTGGGTTATATGGAACGAGCTGCCAGAGGAGGTAATTGAGGCAGGGACTATCATAACGTTTAAAAGACATTTGGACAGGTACATGGATAGGAAATATTTAGAGAGATGTGGGCCAAACGCGGGCAGGTGAGACTAGCGTAGATGGAGCCTTGTGGTCGGCATAGGCATGTTGGGCCGAAGGGCCTGTTTCTCTGCTGTATATCCTTCCATTCACTGCATATCAACGTGTAAAAAATTGGGAGAACCTGATTTTCTTTTTAGACTCAAGACAAACCTTACAAAAGAGGAGAGAGAAAAATATATTTAAAATCAGACTTCACGATTCCAGACGGAGTTAACGACATTTTTATTTTAACACAGTTTGGGTTCTTTAAGCAAACTGTTGTTGCACAAAAGCCCCTTCTGGGAAAGTGGCAGAGAAGAACTGAAATACATTCATTTAATGTTGCTCTGACCCTTCCCAAAGGCTGGCTATTCAGCTTGCATAAGACATAACTCACATTGTACATTTAAAAGTGCCTGAAGTCAGTAGGAAAATAGAAGGCCATTCACAATGTGGGTAACTCGATCACATGCACTCAAGGGCTGGGATTAAGGAAAATATTTAGATTTTTGCTCAGGCTACAGGTAGGACATGGGTCAGGCTGATGTCTTCTGGCCGACAGATCTGAACGATCCACAGCATGAAAAGGCCGTCATATACCCAGTGGTCAAAGCAGCTCTATCACAGCGGCAGACACCGAGTGTTGCATCGTGTGCTGTAAGTCTCAAATACTTCCCCTGCCCAAAATTACAGCCAGCCCTCGGCTTCTTCTAATATAAATCCCGTCACCCATCAATGCACTCTCACACGATACGATACGATATAACTTTATTTATCCCAGGAGGGAAATTGATCTGCCAACATTCGTAAAAACACAAAATACACAAAACAGGAAATTAAAGTGACCAGTGGAAAGGGTTGGGGATATACAAAGATGGGGGGGGGGGGGGGGGTGAGGGGGGGGGTGGAGGGGGGGAGGCAGTCTCAGTCTACCCCACGACAGAATGGGGAGGAGTTGTACAGTTTGGTAGCCACAGGGAAGAAGGATCTCCTGTGGCGTTCTGTGCTGCATCTTGGTGGAACCAGTCTGTTGCTGAAGGTGCTCCTCAGGTTGACCAGTGTGTGTCACGGTGGAGGTGAGCTGTGTTGTCCAGAATGCTCCGCAGTTTGAGGAGCATCCTCCCTCCAAGACCATCTCCAGTGAATCCAGCTCCACCTCCAGGACTGAGCCGGTCTTCCTGATGAGTTTGTTGATCCTATTGCTGTTCGTGGTCTCTGCCCTGCTGTGCCAGAACACCGGCTTCTCTTGGAAAGTAAATACTTTTCTTGCCCAAAATTAAAGCTAGCCTTTGGCTTCTTCTAATGTAAATCCCGTCACCTCTGACACTTATATCAATGCACTCTCACACACACTTCCAAAAAACTGATGGCCTCAGAAACAACCCAAATAAACAACCTACGAATGGAGACTTCTGATACTTTTAATGAAAGGAAATGAAGTCCCTGCATTTCTATTGCACGCTCATGTTCAAGACATCACATGGTGCTTTGGTGGAAGTGATTTGCAGAAGGATCTGCCCTAACACAGGGATCTTGGCAGCATATTTATGCAAAGGAATCTTCCTCAAACAGCAAGGTAAACATTTACTAGGTCATCCCATTGTTGAGAATTTGTACAAGTATTGAATTGTTACAGAGTTGAATGAGGCCATTTGACCCATTGAATCTATGCTGGATCCTCAAGGAGAAGACAGAGTCATTCTGCATGGATACAGGACCTTTGGCCAATATGTCCCATCTACACTAGTCTCTCCTGCCTGTGTTTGACCCATGTCCCTCTAAACCTGTCTTATCCATGTACATGACTAAATGTCTTTAAACTCTGCGTCAATAGTCTAATTCCTCCCATGACCCTAGCCTAGCCCAATGCAAATTATCTTCACTCACATGTTGGTTGGGAGACACATTTGGGTGAAGATGCCCCACCTGTGAGCAGGTGAGAGGTGAGAGAGGTAGGTGCGATGGTCTGGCACTCCCTCAGTGTAACACAGGAATGTCAGCCTGGTCTACCTGCCCAGATCACTGGATTCAGACTTTCCAAACTTCCTGCCTCAGAGATGAGTTTGTTACCAAGTGTGTACTTGGTCCTGAGCAACTTCTCAGAGTTTACAGATCTTGTTAATAATCTACAAATCATAAGGAAGATAAGGATTCCTGTTCATCACAGGCAGTTTCCCACCCACATACACCTCCCCAAATTCTTGCAAGTGTTACCTTGTCCACGTCCAATCATCTCCATTCATGCTGAAATCCTCTTCATCATCTCGGTTTGTAAATGCATCTTTCACATGTATTTTACTCATACCCACTGTTTAGAGGTAGGTGTCCAAAGGGGAAATGTCCTTGTTGGTGTAACTGATATTGGTGTTGTGTGGGATCTAGAGAGATACAACATGGAAGCAGGCCCTTCAGCCCACTCAGTTCATGCTGGCCATCAACCACCCATTTATGCTAATTCTACATCCATCTAATCCAATTGTAATCCCTTTATTATGTTACCGATTGCTCCCCGATTCCACCACTACCCACACCCGCCAGGGATCATTTATAGATATCATTGTGCGGCACGGTGGCACAGCGGTAGAGTTGCTGCCTTACAGCGTTGGAGACCCAGGTTCAATCCTGACTACGGGCGCTGTCTGTATGGAGTTTGTACATTCTCCCCGTGACCACGTGGGTTTTCTCTGGATGCTCCGGTTTCCTCCCACACTCTAAAGTCCTACAGGTTTGTAGGCAATTGGCTTCCATAAATTGTATGTGGAGGATAGTGCTCTGGTACGAGGTGATAGCTGGTCCGCGCTGACTCGGTGAGTACAGGGCCTGTTATTCACTGTATCTCTACACTAAACTACATTGAAGAGGCTTTTGGAATAGGCACATGGATATGCAGGGAATGGAGGGGAATGGATAATTTACAGGCAGGGGTTAGTTTAACGGCATCATGTTTAAGAAGGAACTGCAGACGCTGGAAATATCGAAGGTAGACAAAAATGCTGGAGAAACTCAGCGGGTGAGGCAGCATCTATGGAGCGAAGGAATAGGTGACGTTTCGAGTCGAGACCCTTCTCCAGCATTTTTGTCTAACTTGGCATCATGTCTAGCATGGACATTGGGGGCTGAAGGGCCTGTTCCTGTGCTATACTTTATGATGTTGTATTTACTGTTGAGTTGTAGCCCGCTGATGAATGGATCCTTGGTTAGAATTACCCATTGATACAGGACACTTCCCACTAGGTTCATTTGCTTGCCTTTTAGCTTGGGACCAGCCAATGCTGGCAGATATTCCCAGAGCCTCTCTCTCCCAGACTAAGGCAGCATGTTTGAGTGCCAGGAATCATCATTTTATTGCTGTGAAAAGTATTCCCACAAGATGTCACGACTTTGAATATTGACACATTCTGTAAGTAGTCAGGTTTCCTGCCATGCATAGGAATCAGCTGTGCCAAACACTAAATGGAGTTGTTACTACACTTCACCTCAATCAAGTGTCTCACATATAAAATAACGCTACTATAGGAAAGAGAAGCAGTATGGGACTTTATATCCTGATTAGTACGGGTGTCAGAGGTTACGGGGAGATCAGCCATGATTGACACGTGAACTTGATGGGCCAAATGGCCTCATTCTGCTCCTAGACTTTATGAACATGAATAACTGCTCAACCATTCAATAAGACCATGGTTTATCATTTACCAGTCTAGTCTCCATATCCCTTGATTTCTTTATGGAATAAAAACCCATTTTCTTAAATGTCAGGGACTCAGGGACTTTCGGATAAAAGATTCCATTGTCCTCTGGGTGAAGGAGGCTCATCTCAATCCTACATGGACATTCCCTTATTTGAAAAGTCAAACTCTAGTTCTAGACATCCCAGGCAAGACAAATACCAACTTTGTATGTCTGAAGAAAGGTCTTGACCTGAAACGTCACCCATTCCTTCTCTCCAGAGATGCTGCCTGTCCCACTGAGTTACTCCAACACTTTGTGTCTACTTTGCAGTTTATGGAACAGATATAATGGTGGAGAATGAAGGTGATTCAGACATCCAGGGACAGAAGGTTAGATCACTTTGGATCCAGGGTGAGCTAGCTAATTGGAGACAAGAGACAGAGGCTGGTGGTAAAGGAATGTTTCTCAGACCAGGGGCCTGTAGCCAGCGGTTTGTCACAGGGATCAGCAGCATTGGTCTTCATTATTATTTGCGCTATTATTGTTTTGTTTTTTTAGTGTGTGTGTGTGTGTGTGTGTGTGTGTGTGTGTGTGTGTGTGTGTGTGTGTGTGTGTGTGTGTGTGTGTGTGTGTGTGTGTGTGTGTGTGCACGTATGCGCATGTACGTATACGTGTGTGTGTGTGTATGTGTGTGTGTGTGTGTGCGCGTGTGTGCGCGTGTGTGCGTGCACGTATGCGCGCGCATGTGTGTGTGTACGTATACGTGTGTGTGTGTGTGCGTGTGTGTGCATGTATGCGCGCATGTGTGTATGTGCATGTGTGTGTACGTATGCTTGTGTATGTACTTATGCGCGCATGTGTGTGTACTTATGCGCGTGCGTGTGTGTTTGTACGTGTGTGTGTGTGTGTTTGTACGTGTGCGCTTGTGTGTGTAAGTGTGTGTATACACAAGTATACACACACAGCCATTTTTCTTGTTTATCATACTGTTTACAGTGTACTATCTTCACATATTGTGTTGTGCTGCTGCAAGTAAGAATGTGGTTGTTCTATCTGGGACAATGACAATAAAACACTCTTGACTCCCGTTTGTTGGTGGATTTGTTGGTAACTTTGCGGATGTCACCAGCGTCAGTGGCTCTCTGTACAGTGAAGAAAGTTCTCTAAGACTACAACGAGATCAAGTTCCATAAATGTGAGGGGCTGCAGTATGGGAAGACAAACCAGGACTGGACTTGCTTGGTGATTGGTTGGGCTGTGGGGAGTGTTATAGAACAGGGAGATCTAGGTGAATAATTCATCACAGTGATGACACCGGTAGACAAGGTGGTGAAGAGGCATCTGGCAGGCTTGTCTTCATGGGTTAGGGTATGAGTAGAACAGTTATGACTTTATACTACAGCTGTACAAGGAGCGGATGAATAGGCTGGGGCTATATTCTGTGGAGTGTCGGAGACTGAGGGATAAAATTATAGAGGTGTATAAACCCCACAAGGCACAGAGATAATGTGAGTAGCCACAGTCTTTCCCCAGCGTGTGGGACTAAAACTACAGAGTAGAGGCTTAAGACAAGAGGGAAAAAGTTTAAAAGGGATCTGAGGGGCAACTTTGTCACACAGGAAGATAAGGAGACCAACAAGATTGTTCACAAGACCAGATTTCTAGACCAATGCTCCAGATGTGGTCTCTCTGTGTTAAGGACCTTGTGTAGGTGTATTTGAGGCCAACACACCATGTGAATACTTGGCCATGGCCTGGATGGATCATTACAGAGAATCACTTATCTTGTATTTCATCTTCAACATTCCTCATTGTCCCGGCCATATCACTGTGGTACTGAACACAATCTCTACACTTGCCCCATTATCATCCAACTGCATCTATCAAGCTGTCAACGCCATGGTTGTTATTCAATATATTCCAGCTATTTATGATGTTCTTCAACCGCGAAGGAATTCTGCATTTCCCCACTCCAAATAACATAAACATCCAGCAGCCATGTGATGTAAACAGTGGAGGAGCTGAGATGTGGAGCAGGTCTGATCTTGTTACATAGCAGACCAAGTTGGAGCTCACTCCTCAGCCCCTGTTTGTTCCCTCATTGTGTTTCACATCTCAAAGATTGGAGCTTCCACGGAGGTAAGGACCAACAAACCTGAACAGTCATAGAGTTATAGAGCATGGAAACAGGACTACCCATCCATGCCAACCAATATGCCTCATCCAAGCAGGTCACATCTGCCCACGTTTGGTCCATATCCCTGCAAACCTTTCCTGCCCGTGTACTTGTCCAAATGTACCTGTCTCAGCTATGTCATCAGGCATAGACACAAGATGCTGGAGTAACTTGATGGGTCAGGCAGCACCTCTGAAAAACTGGAGTACGTGAAGTTCAGAGATGCGGCCTGGCCTGTAGAGTTACTCCAGCATTTTGTGTCTTTCATTGGTGTAAACCAGCATCTGCCATTCCTTGATAGACACAAAATTCTGGTGTAACTCAGCGGGACAGGCAGCATCTCTGGAGAGAAGGAATGGGTGATGTTTCGGGTCAAGACCCTTCTTCAGACTTTTGCTGCTATCACAGTATCTGCCCGCGTTTGACCCTCCAAACTTGTCCGATCCATGTACCTGTCCAAATGTTTCTTACACATTGTGATAAATATATTAAAGCAATAGCTGACGGGGTCATGAAGAAAATAATAAAGGCAACAAACTGGTGAAAGGTCCTCCTGATCATCCTGCACTTTCGCCAGGTTGCTGGTCTGCAGGTATTAGTGGTTCCTTACCTGTTGGCTCACCTGTCTGTTCCTTTAACTATGCCTCTCTGTCACAAGCTGGTTCACGAAACATCATACTGTAAGCCGTTAAGTGGCTCTAAGCTGTGCTATTGTTGTGAATATAGAGCCGCATTTTTTCCCATAAATTAATTTATTATTGCATCTGGCAGGACAGGCTAGCTTGGCTCACTCTCCCTTCCCCATCCGTGTCCCCTGGTTTGTCTCCAACAATCTGCGTTAATGGGCAGGAATCAGTATGATTCTTCAGGGACCTTCACACATGCGGATATATCGAACAAACTTCCAGATTAAATATGTACGAATCACATATGAAACAGGTATATGATTCCACGTGAAACAGGTACCGTTGGGTCCCAGCTTCACATGGGAGGGCTGGTCTCCCAACGCAATATTCCACCTCTCCACCAATTCCAATATTGGTGGCCAGTGGTGGGGGGGTGGGGGGGGCTTTCTGGAGCGCTAGTATGGACATTGTGGGCTGAATGGATTCTTGGGCTGCCAGCTCACTCACTCATGGCTGGTGGGCTGGCAGTTGACTCACGGCTATTCCTTGAAATACCACTTCAAGCAGGGTGCAAGGCCACCAAACTCGTGCAGTTTCATAACGTTTCAGGCAGGGTGCAAGGCCACCAATGACCGAGAGTCGTGATCTCACACGCCCATACTTCTGGGTTTTATAGTCCCTCCCCCTCCCACCGGTAGGGGCGTGGCCTTGATGGCGTGATTGACAGGTGAGAGAATCTCAACATTTTTATCGATGAGAAAAGTCCTCGGCTCCTGATAAGCGGAGGGGGACTCTGAGTAAGATGGCTAAAAATCACAGCCGTACGTGGTAGCAATTTTTTCTAAAATCAATATACAGCGCAAACAGGAAGTGGTCAAGATTAGACTTTTAATTATATAGAAGGGAACACCACTTTTCAATAAGGCAAAGGCAACACCACTCTTCCATTTTCAAACCAAACCACTTTTGCATTTTCAAGCCAATTTTCAAACCACATAAAGGGCAATCACAGGTCAGTAAAACCACTCACAGTTTAGTAGACACGTGTTCAGTGTTATTCACAGCTCAGACTGAGAGTTGTGACCTCTCACTCCCCCATCTTGCAGAGGACTGAGGCAGTCCACACTTCTGGGTTTTATAGGCCCTCCCCCTCCCACTGGAAGGGGCGTGGCCTTCATGGCATGATTGACAGGAGAGAGAATCTCAACATTTTTAAAACATTAATAAGTCTTTTATTTTTCATCAATGGGGAAAATCCTCATGTCCTGAGCAGCAGAAGGGGGACTCTGAGTAAGATAGCCAAAAATCACAGCCGTACGTGGTAGTGTTTTTTCTAAAATCAATATGCAGTGCAAACAGGAAGCGGTCATGATTTGAGTTTTAATTATATAGATGCAGCATTAATTAATAACATTAGATGAATAACATCTATTATTTGGTCATTTATTACTCTGTTGCTGTTTTGACGACTCTTGTGACCGCCATGTTCCCACTGACTATAAATGAATAGTAAAATATTGACTGTAAATTCCTTACGTTACAAAAGTTGTTGAATGAATACTAATCTTTCCATAATTCTAATAATATCCTGACCATATAACCATATAACAATTACAGCACGGAAACAGGTCATCTCAGCCCTACAAGTCCGTGCCGAACAACTTTTTTCCCTTAGTCCCACCTGCCTGCACTCATACCATAACCCTCCATTCCCTTCTCATCCATATGCCTATCCAATTTATTTTTAAATGATACCAACGAACCTGCCGACACCACTTCCAATGGAAGCTCATTCCACACCGCTACCACTCTCTGAGTAAAGAAGTTCCCCCTCATGTTACCCCTAAACTTCTGTCCCTTAATTCTGAAGTCAAACATCAAACAAGAGCCAGAAACTTTGCTTAAGTTGCAAAACTTGCCCTGGCAGTATTATAATGTTTTATTTTCACCCTTTTGTATCCTCTGATGGTTAGTCTATTTCCCTAAGATACAAACCATTATCTTGGTGGGACATTTTATCATGCTGGTGTCAGTAGAATGGGATTAATAGGCTTTGATCATCCAAGGGTCTGCTGGATATTGTGGACAATAAAAGTAATATTTTCCCACAATGGATGGAATGACCTGATAATTGGAAATATGACGATCCAGAGCTTTAGAGCCCAGATCTCTCTCTTTAATACCTTATCCCATTGGATGTTTCTAAGCCTTGGTGTAAGGCGTGTTGTCTGCACAAATTGATCATTCTAGTTGAATTTAAGCACTTGTTGGTCTAAATGAATGTTTGTGGTTGAGGGCCACCTTAGGCTCAGGGCTGCGGAAGAAATGGATCAATTCCTTGTGAATTATTAAGGTGTTTTTTTATGCAACTTAATTCAAAAGTGAGGAAAGATATCCGTCCCCCAGTTGAGACATTTTTTACAACTAGTATTAAACTTCTGCCTCGACATTTCAATTCTGACCACTCACATTTTTGAACAACATCCTGATGATCACACCATGATCGATGGTCTTAGGCAACTACTACAAGAGTATACCCTCTCTTTCACTATTGTATTGTATTGTATTCAAATTTATTGTCATTGTCTCAATTTGAGACAACAAAATGAATTTCCCTTACAGGCAGTATCATAAAAAAAAGTCACAAAAAATAAATAAATAATAAATAAATAATAAAACATATTAAAAATAAAATTGAAATTGAATTAAAAAAAAACAAAAAAACCCAAAAAAACTACAGTGGCGCCGTGGTAGAGTTGCTGCCTTACAGCGCCAGACACCTGACCTCGAGTGCCGCCTGTAGAGAGTTTCTCCCCATGACCTGCGTGGGTTTTCTCCGGGTGCTCTGGGTTTCCCCCAAACTCCAAAGACGTGCAGGATTGTAAGTTGATTAGCTTCAGTTAAAACATTGTAAATTGTCCCTAGTGTGTAGGATAGTGTTCGGGAAGATCACTGGTATTCGAACTTGGAGGGTCGAAGGGCCTGTTTCCACACAGTTTCTCTGTAGTCAAAGGTCTAATGTCTAAGGGAAACAACAGCATGCCACTCTGATTAAATTATAGGAAACACTAAAATGCTCCTCCCATTAATTTGCAGCAAACACCAATGTGCCCCCCCCCCCCCATTACATTACTGACCTACAGGTGGGCAACAAGATAGTAGCGTGGAGCTGCTGGTGGAGCTGCTGGTGGAGCTGCTGGTGGAGCTGCTGGTGGAGCTGCTGGTGGAGCAGGTGGTGGAGCTGCTGGTGGAGCTGCTGGTGGTGCTGGTGGAGCAGCTGAGCTCAGCTGGTGGGCTCTGGTGGAGCTGTGGGCTGCAGCTGCTGGTGGTAGAGCATCCTGGTGGACCACTGGTGACGCTCCCTGTGTGCTGGTGGAGCTGCACGTGGAGCTGGTGTGACCATGGTGGGTTTGCTGCTGGTGGAGCGTGTGACCTGGGGAGGCTGGTGGAGCAGCTGGTCCGTCAGACTACCCAGAGCAGGTGGTGGCCCCTGTACATTGTGGCAGCTGCTGGTGGAGTGTGGTGGAGCTGCTGGTGGAATGCTGGTGGAGCAGGTGGTGGAGGGCTGGTCTGCTGGTGGATGAGTTTAGCTGGTGTAGGATGAGTGGTGGGCTGTACAATTACGGCTCCTGTCAGGTTCCATCCTGTGACGCTCCCTGTGTGAAGTTTGCACGTTCTCCCTGTGACCATTGGGTTTGCTCCGTGTGACCTGGCTACCCAGCCAACTGGCCCCTGTACATTGTGGCGAGTGTGTGGGTGAATGATCGCATCAGGAGGGCAGTTCATGGAAGAGTGGAGATTGTAGGATGAGGTGGGGGTACAATTAGTGTCGGTGATGAGTGCGTGCGTGAGATCGAGTGGAGGATCCGTTACCATGTTGTGTCGCTCATAGTCTAGGACTTTATCGCCAATGTTCCCTCTCCGTTAAATTATAGAAAGCAACAATTTGATCTCTCATTAAATTACTAGACAATAATAATAGTACGTCACAAACGTGACTTCACAATCAATCACAATAATACTTTATTAACCAAGTATGTTTTGCAACATACGAGGAAGTTAATTTGCCATCTTCAGCTGATGTCTTCTATTAGATCACGGGGAAGATCACTATGTCCCTGTCATTTGTCATTTGATTACAAGAACTCTAATGCACTCCTTCCATTAAATTACAGGTTTAATCAGACATTTTATCACCAATTTATGCTGAAGTTTCTACTGAAGTCGAAGCTGCCACAGCCAGACATAAAAACAGTTTTTATCCACCAGTAGTTGCTCTACTCAACAGCCAGAAATCTGTAGCCTCCCTTTGATCTGGTATTTTGTTGGTTCACATGCTTGATCCATGGTGTTTTATCATTAATGTTTTATTATTATTAATGTTCAGTGTTTTCTGAGTCATTCGGAACTGTCACTGTATGTCATGTTGTTACTTGTGGGCGGAGCACCAAGGCAAATTCCTTGTATGGGAATACTTGGCCAAGAAACTTACTTACTTTTTACGTCTTGTGTTGACTAGCTCGTCATCAGACCATTGAATTGGACGAGAGGACAATCCCTGTATCACTGTGGTGGGTGACAATTGTTCATGTATTATTGTTTAAGAAGGAACTGCAGATGTGGAGAATCGAGGTACACAAAAAAGCTGGAGAAACTCACGGGTGCAGCAGCATCTCAAAGCAACGTCGGGCCAATGATCTGCCCGAAAGTGCCTAATATGCTGCTGACCCTGAGTTTCTCCAGCTTTTTTGTGTTCATGTATTATTGTTGTGAGGATTAACTCACGTTCTCAAAGCCTCCAATGATTCAGTGAATAATGGACCCTGAGATTACACAATGGCAAGTGTCTCAATGACCTTGGACCTGTGGCAATGCTGCTCTACTCTGCCCACCAAGGGGCCTGCTACTTTTATCCAGCTTCACTTCCAGTATTGCAACTAGTTCTTTTACTTTCATAGAAGAGGGCAGAAGGGTCTCTGTTTAATTTTAGTTTAGTTTGGTGATACAGCGCAGTAACAGGCCCTTCGGCCCACCGAGTCCACGCCAACCAACGACCCCCACACACTAATACTATCCCACACACACACACTAGGGACAATTTACAATTTTCCCAAAGCCAATTAACTTACAAACCTGCACGTCTTTGGAGTGCGGGATGAAACCGGAGCACCCGGAGAAAACCCACGCAGGTCACGGGGAGAACGTACAAACTCGGTACAGACAGCGCCCGTGGTCAGGATCGAACCCGGGTCTCTGGCGCTGTGAGGCAGCGACTCTACCGCAGCACCACCATGCTGTCCAATCACCATGGGAGAGTAAGGTCCCTACGTCGAGGTTGGTTCTATTCCAGTCCGTTGCCATCAGTGGCTGGTCAGTGATGGATGAACACACACTGTACTGGTGTAGAGGCAATGCTGGAAGGCAGTGTTTCAGCCTGGGCAGCCTGCTACCTGCACCCATGCTGCTGGTTCTCTTGAAACGCTCAGTAATAGTAAATCCATCCCTCCCCGTGAGTGGGAAAACTATCCGGCATCTGGCAATATCTCAACTAAAATTGAGAGCTATAAATGAACACGGGAGAGGAGAAGAAGTCAATGGAATGCACAAGACATGTCCGATTCACACTCCTGCACTCGGCACTTTGACTAATGCCTAATGCAAGAATAAACACACTGACTTCCATCTCTCTGTGTCTATCATTGTTTAATGAGGCTCTAAGCATTTTACAACCAAAATCCTGATCCCAAACATTCCTTTATTCCTTTGGCTCTGGTTGAACTTGGTGTGCCCTTTATTCCCGTAGAATGTTTGGATCAATTTGAGAATATAAAGCATGGCCAGAGTGTCCTGATGACCATGTTGTAACGTGCTGGAGGAGATGAGCATGTGATGAAGATACGCCACAATGTTGGGGGAGTTCCGATTCATTCCTGTAATGCAGGGCAAAGCTTTCTTGGGTAATGGCGCTGCCTAATCTAGTGTGTGACTTTGGAGGTCAAAGAGGTCATAGGTTAAATCCCCAAAGTGTCCAGAAAGACCTTCATTCAGAAGTGTCACAGGTTTACAAAGCTTGAGGCTTTTGGAGAGAGAGAGAGAGAGAGAGAGCAACAGTGTCAGACAGGTTTGTGTGCTGGCTATTGAGTGACCTCTGCTGGGAGGGACTGCTCTAGATACAGCAACACCTTCCTACACAAAGGCACAGCAATGCCCCAGTTGCAATACCTAAAGGGGTTGCTCCTTGTCTTCTGGCTGCACTTCACACCCACCATCCTCATCTTTGGACACCCTGTGTGTAGGGGAGAGGGTTTGGGGCCAAGGATGTCCTGGTTGGGGTTGCTCCTGGGCCTGGTCAAGCTGACCATCCGCGAGTCACTGCACCAGGCGGTGGAGAGCTCTGCACGAGCCGAGTGCCTGCCCCTTGTCCGGTGTTATGTCCATGCCCGGGTGGTGCTAGAGATGGACTACCCGCTGTCCACGGGCACCCTGGGGGAGTTCCGGGACCGCTGGGCTCAGCGGGGGGTGGAATATATCCTCAATAAGGATGGGGAAATAGTCATTTAATAATATATTTGATATTGAAGAATATTTATTTGACTTGTACTATAGTGGTGGGTTTGTTTTAAATCATTTAGTATTATTGTAAATTATTGAATCAATTATTTTTTTGGTAAAGGCATGACAATAGATTTCACCGGGGCCACAGCTAAATATTGTTACTTTCTTGCATAGCTTTCATTCATTTGTTCTATATCTCTACATCACCATCTATATCTCTCATTTCCCACGCCCTGACTCTCATTCTGACGAAGGATCTCGACCACAAGCATCATCTATTTCTTCTCTCCAGAGATGCTGCCTGTCCCGTTGAATTACCCCCAGCTTTTTGTGTCTATCTTTGGTTTAAACCAACATCTGCAGTTCCATCCTACACAACAGTTACTGACCTGGTCTTCCCATCTGATATCTGCTGGGTGTTGTAACCACAAACCCCTTTAGTCAAGGAAATTAAAACTCAGTGTTCAATCTGAAGAAGGGTCTCGAACCAAAACGCCAACTCTTTCATTCTCCAGAGATACTGAAAATCTGGCGGGCCACATAACAACCAACAATTGGAGGATGGAAACATAAGTATCTCCCCTAGAACAGTAGATATTTGTGAACCCGTGGAGTATACAGTCATGGAGTTTGTTCCTTTACATCACAGTGAATATATGGACCAAAGCGTTTGTTTATCCTGTGGTGGCAATTGAAGCAGGAGATCTTTTCTGTACTTATCCACAAAGATCCTGAAACCTGGATCAGTCCCCTTGTCCCATCAAGCAGTCTTCTACAGTGAGAAGGAATGGGATCAGAGTACAGAGAGGCTTTACCAGCATGTTGCCAGGACTCGAGGGTCCAGAACAAGGGGTCACAGTTTAAGGATAAAGGGGAAATATTTTAGGACCGAGATGAGAAAAACAGAGAGTGGTGAATCTCTAGAATTCTCTGCCACAGAGGGTAGTTGAGGCCAGTTCATTGGCTATATTTAAGAGGGAGTTAGATGTGGCCCTTGTGGCTAAAGGGATCAGGGGGTATGGAGAGAAGGCAGGTATGGGATACTGAGTTGGATGATCAGCCATGATCATATTGAATGGCGGTGCAGGCTCGAAGGGTCGAATGGCCTACTCCTGCACCTATTTTCTATGTTTCTATGTTTCTATGTCTGAGCTGCAGGGAGAGGTTGTGCAGGCTTGGACTCAGGAGGCTAAAGGGTAATCTGGAGAAAGCCCTCGAAGGTCACGTGGAGAACGTACAAACTCCGTACAGACAGCACCCGTGGTCGGGATTGAACCCGGGTCTCCGGTGCTGTGAGGCAGCAACTCTACCGTTGCGCCACCGTGCTGCTCGCAATGACCTAGAGTGAACTCTCTGTCGCCTCACCCATGAGTGCTTTGCATTTACATCCTATACAGTCAAAGATTAAAGAATTCATCAGGAATAAATCTGGTCCTTCCTGCCTGAACACTTGTGATAAGGCGTTGATTCACCGTCTGGGTCATCAGGTGTGTTCTTGGAATGAGAACATCAAGTGTAGAGTGAGCCTCGGCAGGTAATTGTGCCAAAAATCATGCACCAGGGTGGTTAATCATTCAGCTGGGCAAGTCAGATAAGTCTGCTGTTATCATCTATCCATTGTCTGCACTCCTTGATCTGCCTAACTCTGACTAGCCCCCAGGTGATAGACACACCTGATCAAGTTCCTGGACGACATGTTGGGAAATCTGATGTCTGCTGTTCCTGTCTCCACCAAAAGGAGGTCGATGACGTCAGCCTACAGCCTGGTAAACTGTGATGATCCCAAGGGCATTAGTTGATGTATTTGTAAATGGGCTTCAACGACCCACTCTGTCACAGGGAGAAGGTACAAACTCCACCCAGCATCACCCGAGGTCAGGATCGAACCTGGATCACTGGAGCTGACAGACAGCTGTAGTCCTGTGCTGCACCAAATGATGGCACTCTCCCTCATTGAGCCTTTCCCACTCAACTCCTTACCCACCAAGTCCACGTCTGTATGGAGTTTGGAACTTCTCCCCGTGACCTGCGTGGGTTTTTCTCCAGATCCCTTTAGCCCCTGTTAGCCCAACCTACCAATCCTCCTGTCCTAAACTGTACCAACCTACGCGCTGAAAGAACTTCTCACATAATAACAGAAGATTGAGGGGGGATGTTAAAATACTAAACCAATATAAAAACTGATTTTACAAAATTCTTGCCAGCCGCAGAGGTCAAGTGACTGTGAGTGCAGGTGACTGTTTAGCATCACCGCCTGTGGTAGGAAGCATAGTGCTTTTGCTTCCGATGCCTTGGGAGAAGTCCTTGGCAATTCTCTGTGCTTTCTTCAGACAGCGGCTCTGGAACAGTTCTTGTACCGAGGGTAGGGAGACGCGAATAATCCTCTCTGCTCCCCTAGCGCTTTTAGAAGATTGAGGGGGGATCTTATAGAAACTTGAAAAATGCTTAAGGGGTTGGAAAGGCTAGATGCAGGAAGATTGTTCCCGATTTGGGGAAGTCAGAATAACACAGAGATAAGTGGTGAATCTCGAGATGGAATTCTTTGCACACAGAAGCGGTGAAGAATTCTTGAGGCCAGTTCATTGGCTATATTTAAGAGGGAGTTAGATGTGGCCCTTGTGGCTAAAGGGATCAGGGGGGTATGGAGAGAAGGCAGGTACAGGATACTGAGTTGGATGATCAGCCATGATCATATTGAATGGCGGTGCAGGCTCGAAGGGCCGAATGGCCTACTCCTGCACTTATTTTCTATGTTTCTATGTTTCCTGCAGTTCAGGCCCTCAAGTCCTGGCAACAGTGGTGTGCGCTGCCCAGTCAGTGCTCAGTCAGGCTGTGATTTATTGTCATGTGGCTGCATCAAATCTTGACCTTGTTAAAAGTTATCTACAAATGCAGTTCAGTTTAGTTTATTGTCACATGTACTGAGGTACAGTGAAAGGCTTTGGTTGCGTGCTTGCTAACCTGTTGTTCCTGCAGTAGTTTCTCACAGTCCACTGCTGGTGACTGCCATTGAAACATCTCCTTGATTCCAGTTCCCCAGCAAATACCCACTGGAGGAATGTGCAGGAAGGAACTGCAGATGCCGGTTTAAACCAAAGATAGACACAAAAAGCTGGAGTAACTCAGTGGGACAGACAGCATCTCTGAAGAGAAGGAATGGGTGACGTTTCACAACTGAAGAAGTGTCACCCATTCCTTCTCTCCAGAGATGCTGCCTGTCCCGTTGAGTTACTCCAGCACTTAGTGTCGGCTTGAGGAAGGCAAGCGTTTAATGCCAGCTGTGATAATTTATTATTATTTATGTGTTCATTCTCTGCTGGCTGCAACTGGCTGAACCTGGCAAAATCCACGATGGAATGAGCAGATTAGATCAGCTTTCAATTACTTAATGTGAGAGCTGAACGTTCTTCTTGATATAAAAGAATCGGAGCTGCTGGGTGATGCGGTTGACTGCATACTGCACAGTTCCATATTGCTGGCTCTATTGTCATTTTCTACAAGCTATTTAGCAGAGTAATGAAAAGAGACATATACATAGCTGACATACCATGAGACAAGCCCGGCGCTTGCCAACTTGCAGTCTTATGCTTTTTTTCGTCTTGCACAATGTATGTTCTATGCAATGGTTCCAAATAATTAATTCAAAAGCATTGAGGTTATTCTTGCGAGGCTTATCTTGGCTGGATTTCAAAACTATCACATATTAAAAGCACATAATACTCTATTTACCATACTTGAGCAAGTTGCCTCGCGCAAGGTTTCTAGTCTTCATTGTCACTTGATGTGCAAATTGTCAAAGGGTGGCTGGGCCAACTAGTTACAACTCAAGCGCTCCATGTTGTGCTTTTAACCCTTTTTGATGTCCAGAGCTTTTGTGAAGATCAGTCCCATCCTGGCTGATCTGAGCTGCAACATAGATGGTGCAGATGCTGGTTTAAACCGAAGATAGACACAATAAAGGAACAGGCCATTGTTAGCTGTGGGCTAGGTGAGACTCAGACCAGCATTATCATCCCTGCACCTAAGGTCATAAGTTCTAGGAACAGAATTAGGCCATTCGACCAATCGACTATTTAACTGTTACTATTTAACTTTCAATCAGATATCAGGTCTCCGCATTGAATTAAATAACTTCATATCAGAACTACTATGCCCATTTATTTTTGGGCTGCATTAAAATATTAGCTAATGCTTCCTTGGATCCAACCTGGCTCATAGATCAATCCTCAATTAGCCCTCTTCAGAACCTGCCCCCCCCCCTCAATTACCACTGATATGCCCTCCACCTTACCAGGAGAGATCTCAATCAAGCACATGGCATGAAGCACCTGCTCCTTTGACCCATTTCTTAATGTCAAGGGAACCATACTTTCTTTCCAAATGAAATGGCAATCTCTGTTTGGTTCAGTTTCCTGTCCTGCATACATCGTGTGGCCTCATCTAATGCAAGGAGACAAAACTCAGGTTGGTCTTTGTGTCTTGAAATAGGATCAGGCCAATTGCTCCTCGAGCCTGCCCAGGTCATCAATGTGATCTTGGTCTTGGGTCCACCTGGAGCCATGAAGCCATTCAGTACAGGAACATGCGCTTCATCCCAACACCTCCACACCGACCAAAATGCCCCATTTGCCTGCATTTGGTCCATATCCCTCTAAACATTTCCTTACCATGTATGTCTAAACGTCTTATAAAATTATAGTATCTGCCTCAACTAGCTTCTGTAGCAGCTGGTTCCATACACCCACCACCCTTTGAATGGAAAAACTTACCCCTGGTATTGGCAACTTTCCCCTCTTGCCTTAAGCCGATGTTCTCTCATTCTTGATTCCCTTCATCCCCATAAACCCTTAATTACTTGTAGTTTAAAAATCTATCTCAGTCTTGAATGAACTCAATCCAGCATCAGCTTCTCTCCGATTTGGTTGGCCAGTATTATGTTTTTATTTCTTGAACTAGGTTGATGCTCCAGTCCGTTCAGGGAAAATTAAACCATTCTCATTGAGTACCTTTGGGAAGAGGCTGCCTCACATTTCCAGCGACCTTAGTGACCTCCAGTGCTGTCAGTGTGGAGTTTGCAAGTTTGCATGTTCCTCCTGTGACCATTTCAGTTTCAGTTTCAGTTTATTGTCACGTGTACCGAGCTACAGTGAAAAGCTTTTGCTGCGCTAACCAGTCAGCGGAAAGACAATACATGATTATAATTGAGACATTCACGGTGTATACTAAAAAGTCTGGAGCAATTGTAATGTGTGATTGCATATCCCCTTCTGTGGCTAACACACAAGTAGTCACCTGGGTCGGGTACCACCTTGCTTGTTATATGGGTTTCCTATCTCATCTGGGAGACATGCTGGTTGGTAGAACTATGCACCATTGTCATTTCCTCCATTGCTACTCATGTGATCTGGGAAGAGTTTGGCGATATTGGTCCAGGATTAATGCTTGACCACCAGTGTGGACCCATTGCCTGATGGACCTGATACAGTACGAGAATATCCATGATGTTTTTCATCACTCATTCTCAAATTAAACCCTTGCATCTTCTCCAGACTGTTGCAATGTGCACACATGCACACCATTCCATGCACAACATTTCAGTTTCAAATGGCTGATTAGACCAATCTGGATTGAGCATTTTTTCAGATGGCAGAGGTGTTGGTGTTACCAGATGTGGGGAAATATGAAATAAAACAGTTGGTCAGGATAGCAAGGACACCTGTTTATTGACCATAACTCTGCGCTCAGCACATAATTCCGTGGGCAGTGGTTCAGTATATGAAGTGTTAATGTTACAGATATACAGATTTGAAGGACAAATTTAAGCTGAGGTTCTTTACATTGATTTGGCACAAGCAATGGTCCAATGGGCAAAAGATGACTGGAGTGTGTGATCCTTGAATATATTTGGCTGCTTTCCCAAGGGAGCGTGAAGTGGAGATGAAAGACACAAAATGCCGGAGTAACTCTGGGTCAGGCAGCATCTCTGGAGAGAAGGAATGGGTGACTTTTCAACTCGAGACCCTTCTTCAGACTTTACCCGAAACGTCACCCATTCCTTCTCTCCAGATATGCTGCCTGCCTCGCTGAGTTACTCCAGCATTTTGCGTCTATCTTCGATTTAAACCAGCACCTGCAGTTCCTTCCAACACATCTAATCAACAGAAGTCAGTTTGCACATGATATGGAAAGTAAGAGCTACTCATACAACAGATAACATTCAAGACATATCTTGTGTAAACCAATTGCTTCCTGTTTACTACCCACCCATTTGAAGTATATGGTCCTGTTAATTATTACACAGGATACCTGTCCCAATGCATGTTGTATAAAGGAGTCTACTCTGGTTGTGATCACAGGATGATATCAGACAATATCTTTTATTACAAAGAGCTGCAGCCGGTTTGTGAATGATAGGGCAGGAACTTGCCTGGAACTGAGCCCAATCCATGAGGTTCCCTGAATGAGTGCAGAAACCATCGGCAATGGCTCAGACGAAATTATTGGTCCCAGAGAAAAGTAGCTCCTCTTTATAACATCTGAGGTGATCAACGTAGAAATAGCCCGGGAAATAACAGACCCTGTACATTGTATACCAGTGTATGGGATCATGAACATACTCCATGTATATGGTATAGTAAACATTCTCCAATATACATGCGCTTAGAACAGCGTATGGTATAGTACACATACTCCAATGCACATGCATATAGAGCAGTGTATAGTATAGTGCACATACTCCAAAGGACATGCATATAGAATAATGTATGGTATAGCAGATATTCCCCAACATATAGAACAGTGTATGGCACAGTGCACACACTCCAAAGACCAGGCATATAGAGCAGTGTATGATATAGTGGACATACTAAAATGGACATGCATATAGAATAATGTATGGTATAGCAGATATTTCCCTATGTACTTCTGCGTTTGAAACAGCAGACTCTGTGAACAGTGTGCCTCTGTATGGACTAACAAATCCCAGACAACTAATAGACCTTTGAATACATTGACTGCTAACTCACATTTTATTTTAATTAGATGGTATGTATTGGTGAGTTAGCGCCTATGTTCATGTTTGTATCTTGTATTGTGTAAGTTGTAAAAATGAATTCATTTTGTTTATATTCCTTGGTTTATATACATACATTTTACAAACTTAAGAACATGTTTCAACCCCCTTTCCTTGCTCTTGATGCATCTCTGAGTTTCCTTCAATGTCTCTGATTGCAATTACTTTCTTTGTCAGAACACCCTTCATCTCCATGGCCTTTCCTCTCCATCCTCCCTAATCTAACTGCTCCTCTTTGCTTCTAGACCTCTGCCATGGCTACACTAGTGGCAGCCGCTCCAGGCAACTCTGCTGCCATTGTTGTTCTCCTGTTCCAGTCTGTTTACCTTCTCCACTGTGACTGGTCACAGTCTCCTTTAGTGATCAGAGCTGCAACTCTTGTTCCACACTAGTCCCGTTGGCCATTCCTTGGGTCCCAGTTGTCCAACAGTTTCCCATTCGCAAATTATGATAAAAGTCCTGTTTTCTGATCTCTGAAACAACGTCCATTTTCAGTGAAGCTTCTGTACTTTATCTCCTCTGTGAATACTGTTCCAGCTCTCTCCTCTGTGAATACTGTTCCCCTTTCCTGTAGACCCCCCCCCCCCTGTAGTCAAACTGTGGAAGACTCAATCCTCCTCACCTCATGGGCACTACACTGCCATCACTGACTACTTTCTCCTGTGTTTCCACACCAACATCTACAAACTCCCACACATCAACATGCTTCTGTGGCCATGTCTTATGTCACCTTGTTGGTGGCTTCAACCTGTTGGGGCCACAGATGCGTGTTCCCATTTAGACCTCCACTGTGCCTATATGTGGCAGCCTCTCTCCACCTCGCCTCTCTCCACCTCGCCTCTCTCCACCTCGCCTCTAATGGCCACTCCACTGCCATGGCCGAGATATCTCTGTTCATCTGACTCTTCTTCTGACTCACCATGCCTTCAAACACCTGTGCTCCAAGCCCAGTGATTCCTCCCCCTAGGTTCTCCTCTTTATTCTGTAAGTCTCCTCTTTGGATCATGAGATAGTGAGTTCAAGGCCAACATGGAACTTGAGCAGAAAGTTGCAACCTTTCCTCACCAGGGCAGCATGTTAGACCATGGTGGTGAAATGGCACCCAGTTTACATTCTTGGGTTGCTATGAAAGTGTGTTCCAGTGCATTGTTACAAAGAGGAACAAAGAATTCTTCTTGCGTGGGAAGGAACTGCAGATGCTGGTTTAAACCAAAGACAGACGCAAAATGCTGGAGTAACTCAGTGGGACAGGCAGCATCTCCAGAGATCTACTGGATCACAGTGGTGCAGCGGTAGAGTTGCCGCCTTATAGTGAATGCAGCGCCGGAGACCCGGGTTCAATCCCGATTACGGGCGCTGTCTGTACGGAGTTTGCACGTTCTGCCCGTGACCTGCGTGGGTTTTCTCCGAGATCTTCGGTTTCCTCCCACATTCCAAACAAGTGCAGGTTTGTAGGTTAGTTGGCTTGGTAAATGTAAACATTGTCCCTGGTATGTGTAGTACGGGGATCGCTGGTCGGTGTGGGCCCGGTTGGGTCGAAGGGCCTGTTTCCGTGCTGTATCTCTAAACTAAACTAAAGACTGAGTTACTCCAGCTTTTTGTCTATCTTCCGTTTAAACCAGCATCTGCAGTTCCTTCTTGATCATGTAGTATGTTGGGGGTTTCCTGTCGTCATGGAAACCTTTCTAAATATAGAGATTCTTCTAATGTCATTGCTGTAAGAAATAGAATTGCAGTGGGAAAGTGATTGGATAAGCAGGACTATGAGTTTTAGTGATGAGTTCAAATCGCATTGTGACAACTGTGAAAATTACTAATCTTGCAATGGTGGCAATGAAACAAACTAACTCCCACATCATATAAACAAACCCACCATCCAGTCTGGCCTGGACAAGTATTCAAGAAGGAACTGCAGATGCTGGAAGATCGAAGGTAGACAAAAATGCTGGAGAAACTCAGCGGGTGCAGCAGCATCTATGGAGCGAAGGAAATAGGCGACGTTTCGGGCCGAAACCCTTCTTCAGGCCTGGACAAGTAATCAGGATCTAGAACAGTGACAAGGTGTTAGCTGCCAGCCCTGTGCAGGGCAATTAGAGCAATTAATTTCTACATTGCTAATTATATCCACTTCCAGTGAATGAATTAAAACAAGTCTAATGAGATTAAAGTTCTGAATGAAAACTGTTGGTGTTGCAAATTAGATATCGATGATATTGAAACACAGATAAACACAAAAAGCTGGAGTAACTCAGCGGGACAGGCAGCGTCTCTAGAGAGAAGGAATGGGCGATCCTTGGTCTCAACCCAAAACGTCGCCCATTCCTTCTCTCCAGAGATGCTGCTTGTCCCGCTGAGTTACTCCAGCTTTTTGTGTGCAACATCTGCAGTTCCTTCCTACATATTGAACCACGGATCGGATGGTGGAAGAAGAGGTTAATTTACAACCACCCTCAACTTGTTCCATGCTCGTTATTATGCTGCAGTAAAACCCTGCATTCCTAGAATGAGTGTAGGTGTCACAGACTGACACTGAGACCAGGTTCTGCTGTGCCTGTAGCTGCAAGCCTAGTGCAAGGTGTTCAAGTAACTGTTGGCATCTTATCCTCTCTAGATGCATCCTCCCCTCTTCCAATGTAAGACACGTCGCCATGGTAAACACACCACTAATCTAATTGATAAACCTAGGATCAATAATTTATTCGGGGCCACTGTAGACAATACATTTACTGTTCCGTTTACCTGCTTTAGTTTAGTTTAGAGATACAGCCCGGAAACAGGCCCTTCGGCCCATCGAGTCCATGCTGACCAGTGATCCCCGCACATTAACACTATCCTACACACATTGGGAACAATTTTTGTTAAACATTTTGTACCAAACCAATTAACCTACAAACCTGTACGTCTTTGGAGTGTGGGAGGAAACCGGAGATCTCGGAGAAAACCCACGCTGGTCACGGGGAGAACGTGCAAACTCCGTACAGACAGCACCCATAGTCAGGATCGAACCAGGGGTGTCTGGAGCTGTGAGGTCGCAACTCTACCCCCCCCATGCTCCTACAGTCACTCACTTTGCAGGTGAATTATTGGACCGGTTTGGTTCTGTTCCTCTTCTTAATATAAATCAATGCTGGGCTACATTTATTATAACTGACTGTAGATAACTAGAGCCAAATCCTGCTCTAACTCACAAATGCTGGAGTAACTCAAGCAGGTCAGGGAGCATCACACTGAAGAAGGGTTCAGACCCAAATTGCCACCTATCCATTTTCTGCAGAGTTGCTGCCTGACCCGCTGAGTTATTCCAGCATTTTGTGTCTATCTTTACTATAAACCAACATCTGCAGTTCATGTTGATGCCATTTTCTGCTCCAACTCCATTTCAAGTTGGGAAATGACACCATGTTTAGGGTCTGAGTGAAAAGGAGCACAGGATGGAGATGGAGAGCTGAGGAACATGTTAGCAAGCCAAACCCCAACCCCACTCCCTCAATATCAGCAAAGCCAACAAGCTTTGGGACGTGGAGTAGATGCCTGTGCCAGGCACACTCAGGTGGAGAGTCCAGATCTTCAGGCTCCTTAGCATAAATATCACCAACAGCTTGACCTGGTGACCTGTGGTCAAGAGAGGAAGGTCAGTACCAACTCACAATAAGCCCACAGCTGCTGTCTAACAGCGCCAGAGACCCAGGTTCGATCCTGATCACAGGTGCTGTCTGTGTGGGGTTTTCATGTTCTCTGTGTGACCATGGGTCTTTCTCCGGGTGCTCCGGTTTTCTCCAACATCCCAAAGGCGTGCAGGTTTGTAAGTTAATTGTCTTCTGGAAATTGCCCGTAATGTGTAGGATGTAAAACTGGGGATAACATGGAACTAGTGTGTGGGTGGCGATCGGTCAGTGTGGACTCAATGGGCCGAAGGGCCTGTTTCCATGCTATCTCTCAACTCTATGAATGTGGTAACTGCAATGCACATAGTTCATGAATTGTAGTGTAACTGGTGAAACAGGAACCTACAATGATATAAATATTGTTGATAATCATCAATTAGAATCAGCTACTGCCTGGGGAAATAACAATATTATCTATTGGTTATTATCTAAAGGCTTTGACTGCAATCTGTTACACTTGATTTTTAACAATTCACCAGGATCTTCATTGACAGCGTGGGTTTTCTCCGAGATCTTCGGTTTTCTCCCACACTACAAAGACGTACATGGTTTGTAGGTTAATTGGCTAGCTATAAATGTAAATTGTCCCTAGTGTGTGTCAGGTAGTATTTGTGTGCGGGGATCGCTGGTCGGTGTGGACTCGATGGGCCGAAGGGCCTGTTTCTGCGCTGTATCTCTAAACTAAAACATACAAGTTGGTGGAAGAGCCCAAACATATTGTAGGTGAACATGGGACTGGCTGACACAATGTCATACATGAACACGCGGTTGGTTCCAGCAAACACGCAGAACATAAACAGTGAACTGTGTCCAGCACTCATGGGGTCACAGTGGCAAACACACACCCCCACACACCACACACACACACACACACACACACACACACACACACACACCACCCACCACACACACACACACACACACACCCCCACCACCACACACACACACACACACACACACACACACACACACACACACACACACACACACACACACCCACACACCCCCACACACACACACACCCCACACACACACACCACACACACACACACACACACACCCCCACACACACACACACCCACACACCACCCACACACACCCACACACACACACACACACACACACACACACACACACACACACACACACACACACACACACACACACACACACATATATATACACACACACCACACCCCCACACACACACACCCACACACACACCCCCCCCCCCACACACACACCCCCCCCACACACACACACACACACACCCCCCACCCCCACCCACCCACCCCCACACACACCCCCCCCCCCCACACACTCAATCCATGTTGTGTCATTTTTTTAAATTCACACATTGTTCTGTAAGACATGTGAACAAGCATCTTGGTTGGTTTTGTCAGCAGTCACATATTTTCACTCAGGAATGTGCTGGTAAAATAATTAAAGATATTATCAAAGTGCAGGCTGTAGGTGTTGAAAAGCGTATTGTGGATCAACAGGGCGGAAAGATAAACTGACAGCGTGCATCTGAGTGGCGGCCACTAGCCAGGCCACTAGCCAGGCCACCGCACGCCCAGTATCTGGAGATTAGCCCTCACAGGCCGGGCCACAAGAGCTCAGACCACTGCTATTTATACACCCAAACATCAACTGGGTTATCAATGGATTTCAAAGGGTGATGTCTGCACTCATGCTCTCCGCATGCAGCAAATGCTCACTTTGCAGCTGTTTCCAACTTTGCTCATTAGTTTGTGAACTCTGTAATATGCCTCTGTTGACATTGTCGGCACAGATCCCAGCTCCTGTGGCCACTGTTTAACAGGGTTTTCTTATGCCCTGTACTGGAACAGGGGATGTGAGGTGAGGCAGCAGTTTTGTATTCACATTTTATTAAAGCTACTTTTGATTTGATGGAACAGTCTAAGCCTTGGTACCTGACTCCTACAATGCCACTGAGTGTTTCTGACTATTTTCCTGCAATTTATTCTCTGCCCACCTCTCCAGAAGGTGCTGGGTCTTGCACCAGATTCAGGGACAGTTTCTCCCCAGCGGTTAGAAACATAGAAAATAGGTGCAGGAGTAGGCCATTCGGCCCTTCGAGCCAGCACCGCCATTCAAGATGATCATGGCTGATCATCCAAAACCAGTACCCTGTTCCTGCTTTCCCCCCAAATCCCTTGATTATGTTTATCAGGCAACTGAATCATTCTACCACAACCAGAGAGCAGTGCTGAACTACTATCTACCTCTTTGGTGACCCCTGGACTATCCTTGTTCAGACTTTACTGGACTTTATCTTGCATTAAATGATATTCCCTTTATCATGTAACTGTACACTGTGGATGGCTCAATTGTCTTTCCGCTGACTGGTTAGCATGTGACAATAACCTCAACTGAACTGAAGCAACCAGCTTTACCACCTAATCCCCACGGCATGCCCTGGTGGCTGGATGTTGTCAGTAGATGCCAATAGGCCATTCATCTCTGGGAATCTCAGCTGGACCGACCTTTCTGTCACTGAAGCCGATATTGGACACTTGGTCCCTGGAACCATCGTTCTCCATCGTTGACCAATTGTATCTTCACCCACAGTGGTCATGGGAATGTCATTCAGAGAATTAAAACATCTGGAAAGGTTTTAAAATGGAGGTGTTGAGAATGGTGATCTCAAAATGATGGGAAAGTGAAGAGAACCATGAGGTTGACCAATGTCCTCTTGTGTCACCGTAATCAACTCTTCTCTCAATGGGAATGACTTCATTCAATAGTGAATGGCAGCTCACTACTGCCTCTCCCCTTGCTGCCATCAGGACTATTGCAGACAAGGTCAGCCTTTATTGACCTTCCCTAGTATTCCTTGAACAGTGTACCTTGCATGGCCACAGCATGGGGCATGTACCAGTCCATGGCTTCAGTCAGAGACACCACTCCAGGGAGGGGCAGCAGATTTATTCCCCTGAATGATTACGGTGAACCAGATGGACTTTTACAACAATCTGGCAGCTATCCTCGTGTTACCCCTCAAGTTAATAAGAAGGCCAATACAGTACACACCTGGGACACTTGAAGATTCCACACCAAGACATAAACAGTCCTAAGCTGAAGGTTCATTCGTTGCTTAGGTCTAAATCCTGGAATCCTTAAAACATGGTCTAGTCACTGAGGCAGGTGAAAGATTAATTAAATTCAGATATCTGGAAGGTAATTTAGGGAGGTGCAACAAAGCATGGCAATAAATCGCAGCACAGAGGGGCTTTAGAGTGTTTGTCCACAGATTCTTAAAGATAGCTCCTCTGGGATCTTCACTAGCCGGTGGTTAGAACAATGACAAGCAAAGAGGCAGATTCCACATCTTCCCATGAGGAGAGGAACCATGAGGTCACTGTTCCACACACGTGCCATCTGACATCATGGGCTCAATGTTTGGGGGAACGTATTCTTAGATCCCTGCGTGTAAAGTTAAGTGTAAATAATGAATGTTCTAAACATTCCTACTTTCACCGTGTCCACTCTGTGTTGGAATCTACAATGTTGTTTCCCACAGACAAACTCATCATCACTCAGACCTCAACCATGCTGCTTTAGATGAAGACATCCCGACACAAAATGGTGCCACTGAGTATAGAAGCACGATCTCCAAACCAACCAAATCTTGGTCCACAATCAGGTTGCCACCCTTGGGCTCTGCTCAAGGTTCTCCTTCAGGAAGAGATGGTTTAATCCTTACTCAATCTGCTGTTCCTCAAGACACAAAGCTGCCAGATTTCATAGCTATATTTCCCCACCTCATTGTAAGGCAATATTCCATAGAAGAAGGAACGCGCTTATTTGGATGCAGTTTTGATCTCACATCGACTGCAATGGAAACATGAACAGGAACTTGGATGTAAACAGATTGAAAATGTACCATGGAAGAAATACAATGTAAAGTTTAGTTGATCTTTAAAACGTCAGCAAGATCAAGATATTCCCCACCCAACAACGTACCTCGGTGACTGCCAATCACCACCCCCCCCCCCCCTCTGGACACTTATTATTATTTATTCAAATCGTTTGCTATGTCACTCTTCCAGGGAGATGCTAAATGCATTTCGTTGTCTCTGTACTGTACACTGACAATGACAATTAAAATTGAATCTGAATCTGAATCTGAATCTGGGTTGATGCATGTTCTGGGTCTTGGGATTCATGGATCAAGGAAGATCTAGCATGGACCTTCCTCAAGGACAACCACATAACAATGTGAATGAAATCAAATAAAAACCGAGATTTGCCTTGCGGTTTGTGTCAGGACAGTTAGTGTTTAGGGTATAGCTGTGTCAATGGATTAAACACAAGGGAACTGAGTGACAGATGGAGTTTTGCGGGATCTTTGTTCAAATGTGCCAAGACAGATAGATGAAAGTCTCCTCTCTCTGACAGCTGTCAGAGGTACTTAGTGAAATTAGTCGAGGCATTCTTAATTAAGATTCCAGTAGACTTTAGTCTACAGCTCAAATTTGGCATTAGTGGGCACTAAGCCTGCACACCAGACAAAGCAGAAGATGGAAATATCCCCAGTGGTGCAGTGCGGGTGGGTGGTCCATGGACATGGGCAGTGAAGACATTGTGCACGTGAGCTGCAGAGAATAGAACACGGCACTGGCCTCTCCCAGACCCATCTACCAGTTGAATGCATATAGACGGAATTCAAAAAATGGTACTCTGAGTGACAGGATGTCCACAGATGGTCCACAGTGTGGGTGAGTGACTACCCTGCATAGAGGGACTGGACTGTACAACCAATGTACATGGCCTTGGGTAAGGCACCAGGCTTGACCAATGTCCATACCTTAATGCTGGGAGATAGGTTTGGCTCCCACTGCCCCCTGCTGGAGACTGAGTACCTGACTCAGAGAACCAAACATTACCTGATGCTGGAATGTGAAACAAGACATCTGTGGAAGTATTCAGTAGGTCAGTCAGCATCTGTGGGACCTACAGCACCTGCCGTCTGGTCAACAACCTCCCAAATGCCTTCAACATGTGATTCAAGGATAGATAGTCAGAGGAAGGTTCTCGACCCCAGAAAATAGACAATAGGTGCTGGGGTAGGCCATTCGGCCCTTCGAGCCAGCACCACCATTCAATCTGATCATGGCTGATCATCCACAAACATCACCTATTCCTTCTCTCCATAGATGCTGCCTCTCCCGCTGAGTTACTCCAGCATTTTTAGTCTATCCTGATCAATGGTCATTGGCGTAAAACATTCTCTCTGTTTCTCTCTCCAAAGATGCCGCCTGACCTGTTGAATGTTTTTGCAGCATCTTCAGCTTATGTCCATTTGTTGACATGTTTGTGGGAATGTTGCAAGTGTGGACTCAGACTCACCGCCGTGATAGAACGTGACTGGGTCTGAATGTGATGGCCACTATAGTTAAATATCCACTTCAGTTGAGTTTATTGTCACATGTACCGAGGTGCAGTGAAAAAGCTTTTGTTGTGCGCTAACCAGTCAGCGGAAAGACAATACATCATTACAATCGAGCCATTTACCAGCGCCTTTACCACCTCAGGCAATTGAGGAAATTCAGAGTGTCTCCGAGGATCCTCCAGTGCTTCTACGCAGCGGCGGTGGAAAGCATCTTGTCCGGGAACATTACCATCTGGTTTGGGAATTGCTCTGCCAAGGACAAGAAGGCTCTGCAGAGAGTAGTGCGTTCGGCCGAACGCACTATGGGAACTTCACTCACCCCCCTGCAGGAACTATACAACAGGAGGTGCAACTCCAGAGCAAACAAAATCATGGGAGACCCCTTCCACCCCTGCAACGGACTGTTCCAGCTGCTACGGTCAGGCAAACGCCTCCGTTGCCATGCAGTGAGAACGGAGAGGTTGAGAAGGAGTTTCTTCCCAGAGGCAATTTGGACTGTAAACGCCTTTCTCACCAGGGACTAACTCTACAGAACGTTTTTCCTTCTATTATTTATTATGTAAAAGAATATGTGTGTTATGATTGTGTTTATAATTTGTTTGGTTGTTTTGTTGTTTGTCTTTTGCACAAAAGTCCGCGAGCATTGCCACTTTCATTTCACTGCACATCTCGTATGTGTATGTGACAAATACACTTGACTTGACTTGACAGTGTATAGATACATGATAAGGGAATAACATTTAGCACAAGGTAAAGCCAGTAAAGTCCGATCAAGGATCAACGATGCCACGAGTACCTACGACCTACATAGAAACATAGAAAATAGGTGCAGGAGTAGAGGCCATTCGGCCCTTCGAGCCTGCACCGCCATTCAATATGATCATGGCTGATCATCCAACTCAGTATCCTGTACCTGCCTTCTCTCCATACCCCCTGATCCCTTTAGCCACAAGGGCCACATCTAACTCCCTCTTAAATATAGCCAATGAACTGGCCTCAACTACCTTCTGTGGCAGAGAGTTCCAGAGATTCACCACTCTGTGTGAAAAAGGTTTTTCTCATCTCGGTCCTAAAAGATTTCCCCTTTATCCTTAAACTGTGACCCCTTGTCCTGGACTTCCCCAACATCGGGAACAATATTCCTGCATCTAGACTTTCCAACCCCTTAAGAATTTTGTAAGTTTCTATAAGATCCCCCCTCAATCTTCTAAATTCTAGCGAGTACAAGCCGAGTCTATCCAGTCTTTCTTCATATGAAAGTCCTGACATCCCAGGAATCAGTCTGGTGAACGTTCTCTGTACTCCCTCTACGACCTCGTGACGACCATGCTGCGAGTACGAGTCAAGGGCAAACTCGGCAGAGGTCGTGAATTAGGTTGTGAAGTGGGACAGGCCCTTTAGTATAAATGAGTGCTTGACTCCACGGACCAGAGCTTGTTTCTGTGGTGTTTGACGTGAGGACACTCGGTGCTTTCGAAGCAACTTACCACAAGGCTGAGCAACGGCCAATTTACAAACAGCAAGAGTCCTATAAAAAGCAACGTGACAAAGACCTGGTATTTTTGTTAAGTGAAGCTGGTTTAATGATGAAGAATTACAGGACAAAGGGGGAAACGTCTCTAAATAGTGTGTTGTGAATCTACAGCTGAGGCAGTTTAGGTTTAGTGCTGTAATGTGGACTGAGAAGCCACAATATTCTGTCTCGAAGGCAAGGAGACGCCTGAACTGCAGTGACTTGTCTTGTGGTACTTGCCTTACATGCTAATCAGTTTTGTTTATCAGTGTCTCCAGCTATATAATATGTGAACAAAGACTGTTTACTGTACATGTTCTTTGTTCCTCATCCACTCTATTCCCTTTAGGATGGTGGCAGCGACTCAGTGTAAGACTCTCTGCAGCCTTTGGTATCAGTTTTCACACGCCAGACGAGACCGTGCGTGTTGTCAGGGTTGGAGATGATGCGAGGTCAATCACAGCCTTAACGCCTGCGTGCACAACCCAACATCAAAGTAGCCCGCGTTCCTCCTGCCTGCCTGCCTCCTCCACCAACCCAGCCCCTTCCCTCCGACCCCCCCCCGCCCACCCACCCACACACACACAATATCCCCCCCATCCACACACAACACACACAATATCCCCCCCACCCACACATCACTATCTCAGTTGTGGCTGAGAACAGTTCATTCTGCAGCAGAAGATTAAACCAAGGTCAGTGTGGTTGTGTATTGAGTACATCATTTGGTCATCCGTGCATCCACTTGCAGCACAGAAACAGGCCCTTCAGCCCAACTCATCCATTCTGCCAAAGTTGCTCAATCAAGCTGGTTCCACTCTTGCCTTCAACTGGCCCGTGGCTGCCCTGCAGAACATTCCTACCCATGGACCTTCTCAAGTGTCCGAGTTATCGTGATTGTACCCATCTCTGGCACGTCTTTTGGCAGCTTTGACCATGTACGCACGGCCAGGTACGCACGGCCAAGTACGCACCGCCATGCACGCACCGCCATGCACGCACCGCCATGCACGCACCGCCATGCACACACCGCCATGCACACACCGCCATGCACACACGGCCATGCACACACGGCCAGGTACACACGGCCAGGTACACACGGCCAGGTACACACTACCATGTAAACACTAACGTGCGTGAAGAGCTTTCCCCACTCAGATCCCAATCCCATTGATCCGACAGCCCATTCCCTCTTTATTCATCTTTAGATTACTATCCTCTACCGTGACCCGTACACCAACCTTAAACAAGCAGTCACTATATTTGCACCTCCTCACTCACCTTTCCTCCTCTCTCCTTTATTGATCCCTTTCTCTTGAGTTTCCTCTCTAGAATCAATGTAACCAGGTGGTCTTTGAGATCTGATATTTTCTCATTAAATCCCGGCATGATTTCCCCCGGATTTCCCAGCGATGAAACCCGTCTATCAAAGCTTTAGCTCATCTTGAAGTGCCACCGTTTTGGTCACAATGTCCCGCAATGCTCGCAGTGAGAAGGTTCGCTCCAATGAGGGAAGATGGAGAGAGACTGGCTGGGAAGAGAGCACGAGTTTAGGTACGAGGCTGATGAGATCACCCCGTCTGTGAATCACCCCACACATAATACTGGAGACACAATACAGAGGGCCATTGACAACGCCCAGAGGATTGTCGGCTGCCCTCTCCTTACCTTGGAGGACTTACACAGTTCCCGCTGCACCAAAAAACCCCAGAGTATCATAAAGGACATTTCCCACCCCGGACACTCCCTGTTTGAACTGTTGCCGTCAGGCAGACGGTACAGATCTACAAGGACAAGGACAAACAGACTTAAAAACAGTTTTTACCCCACTGCTATAAAAGCACTAAATGTAGCCACCAAGGAACGCAGGGGCGATACAGACTAAGGGACTGTGGTAACTGTGAAATCGACAGAAGGATGGAGGGTTGGGTGTTTATGCGTGGAGCTATTTTCTTGATGTTTATTTTAGTTGTTTATCTTTTAATATTTTATCTTGTATGTATCGTTAGCTTTTAGAAATGTTTGAATGGTGCACTGACTGGCTGACATTTTTTAATTTTGTTGTACATGGTTCATGTTACAATGACAATAAAGAAACTATTCTATATTCTATTCTATTCTATTCTATTCTATTCTATAGACACAAAAAGCTGGAGTAACTCTCCAGAGATGCTGCCTGTCCCGCTGAGTTACTCCAGCACTTTGTGTCCAACTTCGGTTTAAACCTGCATCTGCAGTTCCTTCCTACACATGACTGGAGTCTGGGTTGACAGTCACAATGTCTATGCATTTGATGTCGTTCTTTCTGCCTACACGTTTAAATGATTCTCACTAGGAACATGTGGTCTTTCACTTCCAGGAGCTGGGCTCCAGTCCAACAGGGACAGAAGCAATTGGAATTTCCATTCAGAGACTTCTCTTGTTACTTCTGGCGTTGTGTAAGGTCTGTACGCTGTTAGTATAACTCCACTTTATGTAATAATGGGGATAGAGATAAGGGTTCAAAGTATTGCCCGTTAGAACCATGCATTTGGGGCCCATCAACACCTCCACATTTGATCTTTATTGGACTTCCTTTCTCTTTTCTCCTGTGAAGAAATTGAATGTGATATTTTTTTCCCACGTTAGACCCTTACTGTTGTTTCACTGGCTGCTGCTTTATTTGAGTTTTTACAAGTGCCATAGAGACTGGAATAACTTTCTCTGCTTTACTGCGAGATCAAAAACCTCACAGCGTTGAGTTGTGTTGGGAGATTGAGATCAGGAAGATCATAAGATCTTGTGTACAGAAGGAAATAATTTGACCCAAAGTACTTGCCCTGGGTTTGTGAAAATGTAATCCCAGTTTTCCCCTCTATAAACAGTCCATCCATGTACATGGTCTTTTCAAACCTCCTGTCGAGTTTCCCTCCATCGTGTGTCTGAGTGATTATACTGGGACTCAAGTTTGTTGAAATCATCATTTATTATCTATTATACATTTCTATCTGTATTGTGTTTATGCTGTTATGCTGCTGAGTGTAAGACCCTTGGACTATCTGTACCTTGCACTAAATGTTATTCCCTTTATCCTGTATCTGTACACTGTGAACGGCTCGATTATAATCCTGTATTGTCTTTCCGCTGACTGGTTAACACACAACAAAAGCTTTTCACTGTACCTCGATACACGTGACAATAAACGGAACTAAACTAAATTTTATTGTTCCATTGTCAATAGACAATAGACAATAGGTGCAGGAGTAGGCCATTCGGCCCTTCGAGCCAGCACCTCCATTCAATGTGATCATGGCTGATCATCCACAATCAGTACCCCGTTCCTGCATTCTCCCCATATCCCCTGACTCCGCTATCTTTAAGAGCCCTATCTAGATCTCTCTCGAAAGCATCCAGAGAACCGGCCTCCACCGCCTTCAGTACATATGGCAATGAAACATTCTTGATACTTGAAACTCATTCCTTTGCTTCTGAGGCAATGAAGTGACCTCAGACTGACGACACTAAGCACGAACTAATATATCTTTACATAAGGTCTGGCAATCACCATTTCCACCAAATCGGCACAAATTGTCTGATTGGTTTTGTGGATTTACAACTTACTTTCAGGAACAATAAATAACATGATGAACTTGACCTGATTGGACCAATGTGGCAGATATTGATGATGTATCGTTTCTCTGCTGGAGTCGCTGTAACTCAGACACATAACACATCTGATGGCCAGTTAATCAATGTGCCTGAATGATTGGATATTTCATTTGTCTTTCGTAATAGGCAGCTGTGGAGGACAAGCCAGTGGATATTTGTAAGGCAGAGATAGATAGATTCTTGAATAGTACAAGTGTCAGGGGTTATGGGGAGGAGGCAGGAGAATGGGGCTAGGAGAGAGAGAGAGATGGATCAGCCATGATTGAATGACAGAGTAGACTTGATGGGCCGAATGGCCTAATTACACTGTAATATCAAGGTATAAATGGAAATTCTATCTCTATTAAAGCAAAAATGAATCTAATTATCAGGCTTTAGTGAATGAAAAATTCTCCATTCATCAAATAGCAAAGAACCAATTCCGATATAATCCACTTTCAGTTATAACATTGCTCAATTCTTTGCCTGACCTGACCTATGGCAATTCTTTGCTAATATTAATGCTGACATATGCCACACTACGCACATTCTGTCTGACCTGCCATACTTTGTGCTACAACTCTATTAGGCACAAGATGGAAGAGGCAGTATCACCTCTGCTCGCTGACCTTAGGCAGAACCCACAAAGCTTCCTGATCTCCCCCTCTCTCCACGTTGATAGCTTTAACCTTTGACATTCCAAGTAAACTCTTGAATGCTCCAGGGAGCACTATGGGAGCAGCGATTAGGTTGGCTGCAGCTGAGGACAGAGAGTTGGAAGGATCGCTATTGACATGAAGTATCCCTCTTGTCCATATCTCAAACAGATAAGAATGTAATCACTCAGCTTGTTCCACCCCCTTAAAGAAGCCCATTGCATTTTCACTAGTGCCTTATCTAGTGGAACAATTCTGTACATGCTTTGATAGTCTCAACACGCCGTTTCATATCTCTGACTCATTAGGTGGTTGGAAAGTGTTCTGATATATTATAAATCATCATTGAGGTAGATGGCACCAAGAAACTGAGATCAGCCTGTCAGCTGCTGCAGAAACTAAACATGAAGACTCATAGGAACTGTAACCGTCACTCAATCCATTTATTTTAGCCTATTCAAGGCGTCGGCAAGCTGAGCCAAAGGGCCTGTTCCCTGCTGTTTGACTGGATTGAAATTGATACTGTTCAATATTTTATCCAAATGTAATTTGCAATGTCACTATTTAACATCATACAATATCAAGAGTCAATTTAATTGTCATTTGGACCCATTGAGGTCCAAACGAAATGCCGTTTCTGCAGCCATACATTACAACAAATAGACCCCAGACACAACATAATTTACATTTTACATAAACATCCATCACATCGCTGTGATGGAAGGCCAAAAAAAACTTATCTCCACTGCACTCTCCCCCCCCCCGATGTCAGAGTCAAAGTCAAAGCCCCCGGCTGGCGATGGCGATTGTCCCGCGGCCATTAAAGCCACGCCGGGTGGTGCAAGGTCGCACACCGGGTCTTGATGTTGGAGCCCCCGGCGTGCGCTCGCAGAGTCCCGCGGCCATTCCAAGCCGCGCGGGGCGGTGCTGTGAGGCCCCGCTACAGGAGCTCTTCGACCCCGCAACTCGGGCGGGAGAAGTCGCCGTTGCAGGAGCCCTGAGAAGCGGTCTCCCTCCAGGGATCCGCGGGCTCCCGGTGCCACCGTCCACAGACCCGCAGTTGCAGCCTCCGAATCAGCAGCGGCAGCAGCGGCAGCAGCAGCACTCCACCACCGCTCCACCCGCTCTGGACTCGGCCAGCTCCGCGACGGTGAGGTGAGTCGGCACCAGAGTCCCCGGTCTTCTTCTGTTGGAGGCCGCTCCTCATTGCAGCCCCAAGGACAACGGAGACCCAACAGGAAAAACGTCGGGTCTCCCGTGCAGGGAGAGATTTAAAAGTTGCCCCCTCCCACCCCCCCCCCCACCCCCCCCCACACACACACCCCCCAACAAAAAATAACAAAAACTACATATAAACATAGACAAAAAATAATAAAAACGCGGACGGGCTGCAGAGGCCGCTGCTGACGAGAGTCGCGCCGCCTACCGGTTAATATAATACCCAAGGCTCTCAAGATTTTATTCTCATTTTCTTAAGTAGTATTAATGCAACTTATCTGGAAAACTCTGGGATAAATATACATTGTAATTAGACTTCTGAAGTATCCATGCAAAATGATGAATGATGGGTTGAGAAGTTTGGGAGGAGGTGAAGAAAGTTCTATGTGGCTTTGTAGGGAATTCATTGCAGCTGCCCAGGCCAAGATGGAAGGAAGTATTTGATGTGTAGGAAGGAACTGCAGATACTGGTTTACACCAAAGATAGACACAAAATGCTGGAGTAACTCAGCAGGACAGGCAGCATCTCTGTAGAGAAGGAATGAGCATCGTTTTGGGTTGAAGAAGTCTGAAGAAGGGTACAGACCCCACACAACACCGATTCTTTCTGTCCAGGAATGTTGTCTGTCCCACGGAGTTACTCCAATATCATTGTCATTGTCCAGTGTACCGATACACAGTGAAAGGCTCACATGCTACACCGGCAAATCATGCCACAACACACAAGAATACAATCAACAAAATAAATTCCTACTCTTCCCCTTTCTAATCGTACATCCTTTAATTCTGAGGCTATGTCCTAGACTCTCCCACTAGTGAAAACATCCTCTCCACATCCACTCTATCCAAGCCTTTCACTATTCTGTACGTTTCAATGAGGTCCCCCCTCTTACTTCTAAACTCCAGCGAGTACAGGCCCAGTGCCGTCAAATGCTCATCATAGGTTAACCCACTCATTCCTGGGATCATTCTCGGAAATGTCCTCTGGTCCCTCTCCAGAGCCAACACACCCTTCCTCAGATATGGCCTACAATATTCCAAATGCAGCCTGACCAATGCCTTATAAAGTCTCAGTATTGCATCCCTGTTTTTTTTGTATTCCAGTCTTGAAATAAATGCAAGCATTGTGTTTGAGTTTGTGTTTGACTTGAGTTCCGAATCTTGCAACAAATTTGATGGGAGTTTTTCCCCAAGTTGTAGTTGTGGTGTGTAGGAGCATGAGTGGTGATGAAGAGCAGGTCTATCACAGAACAAGTATCTCCACAGTATGGAGCAGTGAGCACTAATTGCCAGTTCCAATGCTGGAGTCACTTTAAACTCCATGCTCCACGAGAACCTGCTTGGTTTAAGAGCAGCCAACTGGAGACATACTTTGGAAAAACTGACTCGGGGCAGTAGCAATGCAGTGACTGCACACTGGTGACATCATTCAGCCTGAGCTCGGAGCCAGAGATGCATCAAGCAAGCATGCGACTCATGTTGGCAAGTATTTACAGAGTAATGCAGAAGGTGCATCACTCTGGGAAACGTTCACTTTTCATTCACTTGGTGTTGAACTAAACAACTTGCGTTAATTAAATCTCCTGGCCTTCAAATGAAACGGGATAACATAGAACTAGTGTGATTGGGTGATCGATGGCCGGCATGGACTCGGTGGGCTGAAGGGCCTGTTTCCATTCTGTATCTTTCCATCAATGAAACCAGAGCCATTTTCCTTTGTGCAAGGTAAGACTCACATAATTCGAGAGATTTTCCCTTAATGCCCATTCACTTGACTTTCAATATGACTTCTGTAAGAATAAGGGGTAGGCCATTTGGGACTGAGATGAGGAAAACATTTCAGCCAGAGAGTTGTGAATCTGTGGAACTTTTTGCCACAGAGGGCAGTGGAGGAAATTCACTGGATGTATTCATTAGATTTTGGATGATCAGCCATGATCCTAATGAATGGCGGAGCTGGCTCGATGGGCCGAATGGCCTACTCCTGCACCTATTGTCTATGTTTCTTATCAGTCATGTATTGTCTTGATATCAAGGGCAGTCCGTTTCACATCGCCTCCATTTTAATGCTTTGGATCAAGGCTGTGAGGAGATCTAAAGCCTCGAGGTGAGACTGGTCCTTGATGATGCTGCTGGCCTTGGCAAGGCAGTGTGAGGTGTAGATGGAGTCAATGGAAAGGAGGCTGGCTTGTGCGATGGGCTGGGATACGTCCACAACTCTCTGCAATATTTACCAGTCAACCGACCTGAACTAATCTAGAGGATTCCGACAATACTGCAAAATACTGAGGTTTCACACACACTATTGTGAGAGCATTGGGTAGATAATACAGGCAATGAATATCGACAGCAGGCCGGGGATCCCAACCTTTCTCGTCCAGTTTACTCCTGGCAAGAACATTTACCCCCACCCTGTTTTGTTCTGTATTTTGAGTTACACTTCTACCACGATAAGCAACCGACAAAGGGGACATTTAAAAATACTGTTTTTAACAAATCTAGAATCAACAAATTTACCCCCGGGGGAGGGGGATATGTTCACCCTGGGGGTAACTTTACCCCAGGTTAGGGACCCTTGATCTACAAGATCCAATGTGTAATCCAATCCAAGATCCTAGACATAGTAAAATAGTTGTGTGTTCTCCACGATAAACTAAACCATTTCCTGCTCCCTCCAAGAACAATTGAACCTCAAAGATTGTAGCATTGGCAGAGCAGAGTGCATGATACCAGTCTGAAGAAGGGCCTCCACCCGAAACGTCACCCATTCCTTCTCTCCAGAGATGCTGCCTGTTCCGCTGAGTTACTCCAGCTTTTTGTGCCTGTCTTCCATTAGGCTCATTGCTCGCAATATCCCCTCACTTTATCAAGCTGAAAGTCGTACTAAACCAGCAGTCTATGGACGTATAAACAGGCTGAGAGAATGCTCCAGGTATACTCTCTGCTGTCACAGTGAATGTTGACATACCGAGTTAATAAAGGCTGATGAAACCTTGCCTTCAGGGTGACAAGAGGGGTGGCCAATACAGATAATGCATCAAAATGGCAGCAGTCTCACTTTGAAATGCTTTGGTGTTAAACGATGCACCTTAATGACATAAATCTTCTCTAATCCCCCCCTCACCCAGGTAGGGCTGGGAAATACAACTCTTCCTTTACTCAGGTGTCTCACCTTGAACTTTCAGCAAGGTTCAGCTTTCTCCCTCTCACTGTAGTGGCGGGAGTTTCTTGACATCAAGTCCAGCATGCAGCTGGTGACCATTATAGAGACGGCCACGGGGCACAGCTCAGATCAGGGGCGGTCCGAGTGTGTTTGGGGGGGGGGGGGGGGGGGGGGGGGGGGGGGGGGGGGGGGATCCAGGACAGAGGGGATCATCATGGGTTAAATGCTGGGGACCCTCTACTCTCTCCCCCCCACCCTCTACTCTCTCCCCCCCCCCCCCCTCCCCCCCCCCCCCCCCCTCCCCCCCCCCCCTCCCCCCCCCCCCCCCCCCCTCCCCCCCCCCCCCACCCCCCCCCCCCCTCCCCCCCCCCCCCCCCCCCTCTCCCCCTCCCCCACCCCCCCCCCCCCCCCCCCCCTACTACTCTCTCCCCCAGCCAGGATCACTGCTGAAAGATATCGCTGGTTCATTTTCACCAGGATCGGAGAAACAGAGAAATGCAGGAAACCCCCTGTAGGTCAGGCAGCATCTGTGTCAAGAGTAACCGAACCAAGGGTTTAGGTCAGAGACCCATCATCAGAGAGAAGTGTCTTCAACTTGAAACATTGACTCTGTTTCCCTTTCCACAGATGCTGCCGGACCCGCCGAGTGTTTCCAGTAGTTTTTGATATTATTTCAGGTTTCTAACATCTGCAGGTTTGTAGTTTTGCTGCAGGATCTTGATCCAAAACGCCAACACTTCCTGTACTAATGCACCTGCTGAGTTCCTCCTGCAGTTTGTGTTTTGCTCAAGGTTAGAGCATCTGCAGTTCCTTGTCTCTCCAGTTTGTTAGGATTTTCTGACAAATTGATCAACATGTAATTTTATACTTGAGCAATGTATCATCCTTGAAGCTATAAATCCTGCAATACTTGAAGTTGATCTTCTCATTCCCACTACATTATCAGGACAGTCTGATTTCTCTCTCCAGACCTGCGGAACATTTCCAGAATGTTCCAGAAGTCTGTACTATGAGATGACAGGGTAACTCTGTCCCATTCTCCCATCTCCGTTAAGTTGCTGAACCAGTTACGGTGCTCCAAGTCACCAGCTCTGTACTGTACACCTGTAGAGTATTCATCAACATACCAAACGGGTAACGGCTACACACTAGACAATTCACAGCGACCAACAACCCAATACCTTGCACATGTGGGAGGAAAGCCACATTGCGGGGTAGTGAGTTTCCGGGCCTGGAGGTGGGATTAGAAGGATCAGTTACTCCCGACGGCTGGTGTCCTCGCCTTGTAAGGCATGTCGTGAGTTAGAGTGTGTGCACGCACACACATGAACACAGGCGCGCACATACACACACACACACATGAACACACACACACCCCATGGACAAACACACACCCACATGGACAAACACACACATTCTCTCAGATATACACACTCATATACACACACACACACACACTCTCTGATATACACATTTATACACACACACGCACGCACACACACACACACACTCTCTCTGACTGACACACACACACACATTCTCTCTGATATACACACTCATATACACACACACACACACACACACACCCACACACACATTCTCTCTGATATACACACTCATATACACACCCACACACACATGGACAACACACACGCACTCTCTGATTATACACACTCATATACACACACACACACACACACACACATTCTCTCTGATATACACACTCATATACACACACACACACGTGTGTGAGCACAAGATGCCAGGACATAGATGAGGGTGGGGGTGGACAAATGAAGGGGTCTGTGGGGCAGCAACAGTGTAGATTAGGCTGACATGACGATGCGCGCAACATCTCAAACCAGACTAATTGATTATTCTGCAAACTGCACGTCTAATCCTATCAGGCTGTGGGGAGTTGGGACTAGCCTGTGGTGTCGGTCTGTGGCCCAGGGGAGGTTAGAGGAAGATGTGAAGCTGCTTGTGTTCACGCTGAGCAACCTCACAATGGAGATCTGTCGCCCTGTGGTCCCCGGCAAATCCTGAATTAATTAATCAGGGAAATCCCCGTCCCCGAGAATAAAAAGATTGACTGTTTTCCAGAGAAACTGAAGGATTAGCAGAATCAGTAACTTCAGGAGCAACAAGACAGTTTCATTTTTCACTCTTTGGTGCACTTGCAGATTAGCTCACAGCAGCCCGTTGCTGACGGGAACAAACTGAGCAGACAGGAGGGTAGCCACTCGCTGGAGCTGCCCCTGCCCCTGCACCCCCACACACCCACCCTGCCCCCCCCCCCCCGCACCATGGAGCTGCCCCTGAATCCACTCCGCTGCACCCACAAGCTGGAGCTGCCCCTGCACCCGCCTGTCTTTTTAACATTTTTCTAAGAAACATGAAACAATTTTGTTTTAACCCTTCCAGACTTAGAGAAACTTGCTTGTATTAACACAGTGCTGGGGCAACTCAGCGGGACAGGCAGCATCTCTGGAGAGAAGGAATGGGTGACATTTTTTGGTTAAGACATGAGGGTTGATTTATTAAAGCAGCTATACCTTTGTCCAACCACCTGCCATTAAAACGCCCTCCTCACCCGTGTCGGATATTACCTGCCAGGCTTGTCCTGCTCCTCCTCTCTTCCAGCTTTCTTCCCCCTCACTCCTCCCTGCAATCAGACTGAAGAAGGGCCCCCTCCCAAAACATCTCCTATCCATGTTCTCCACAGATGCTGCCTGCCCCGCTGAGTTACTCCAGCACTCTGTGAAACGTCACCTATCCATGTTCTCCACAGATGCTGCCTGACCCACTGAGTTACTCCAGCACTCTGTGAAACGTCACCTATCCATGTTCGCCACAGATGCTGCCTGACCCGCTGAGTTATGGTGCAGCAGCATCTATGGAGCTAAGGAAATAGGCAACGTTTCGGGGTCGAAATCCTTATGGAAATAGGCAACGTTTCAGGCCGAAACCCTTCCGGGTTTCGGCCCGAAACGTTGCCTATTTCCTTAGCTCCATAGATGCTGCTGCACCCGCTGAGTTACTCCAGCACTCTGTGAAACGTTACCTATCCATGTTCTCCACAGATGCTGCCTGACCCGCTGAGTTACTCCAGCACTCTGTGAAACGTCACCTATCCATGTTCTCCACAGATGCTGCCTGACCCGCTGAGTTACTCCAGCACTCTGTGAAACGTCACCTATCCATGTTCTCCACAGATGCTGCCTGACCCGATGAGTTACTCCAGCACTCTGTGTCATGTTATGCATTGTTATCTACTGTTGATGGAGCTGCTGTGCTTTTCCTGGGCTTAGTTTGGTGATGTGGTCCACACCCTTAGCTCAGTGTTGTTCCTTACATGGATAGGTATCAGTTTCCTGGTTGACATATTTCAATGAATCAGTAGATAAGCAGATGACAGAGCTTCACATTCATACTTTATAAAATAAAAGTAGCAACTGGAGAGCATTTATTATCACAAGAACAGAATGGGCACCAACATCCACGTCCTACAACACATTGTGCGTTTGCATCCTTTGTCGCCTAGTTCAGGGATTGTGTGAAGACAATAAATAGGAGACGCGAGGACAGTGGGTCACCGATTAGATCACATCGAGGACAAGCTCTGGGCCTGTACTCGCTGGAGTTTGGAAGGATGAGGGGGGACCTCATTGAAACGTACAGAACAGTGTAAGGCCCGGATAGAGTGGATGTGGAGAGGATGTTTCCACTAGTGGGAGAGCCCAGGACCAGAGGTCACAGCCTCAGAGTTAAAGGACATTCCTTTAGGAAGGAGAGGAGGAGGAATTTCTTTGGCTGTGAGGGCCTAATCAATGAGTATTCAAGGCGACTTGTTCATTGATAACAGCTTACAAATGTGAGAATCCTCCAATCCTCTCCCCACATGGGTTCCGAGCTCATCCCATCAGTGAAATGCAACGGGATGAATCTCATCACCTGGGGGTAGGTTCTAGAAGGACCATGAACCCATTCCTTGTGGTCAAAGACAAATTGCTCTCTCTGGCCCTCCAAAGGTGATCATTTGGTCTCAGCTCACACAATGTGGTTGATGTTTAAAGCCCTCAGGGCAATGACAAGTGGGAGTATGTACTTCCCTGGAGCGTACAAGACCAACAAACCGAGCTCAGTTTACTCAGTGGCCAAAGGTGGTGAACTTGGCATCCCACAGACTGACTCAGACAATTCTAATTAAGGTTCAGCACAGAGGCATTTAGAGTTGAGTGTTTGTTGACCACAGACCATCCATCAGTGAATTGCAGATATCACACAGAGCAAATGGAACACTCAATTTACCTGGATAATGAAATCTAAAGAGTACAGGAAACTCCCAATAAAAACATGAATAGGTTCTTCAGGAAAAATAGCTTGACGGTAGTTAATGAAAATGTAGCATATAATTGATGTTGCAAAGTGAAGTCAACTCTGGAAACACTCATACTCAGTGAACCAGTCTGTGGGGGAGTCCGGAACCAGGGGCCACAGTTTAAGAATAAGGAGTAAGCCATTTAGAACAGAGACGAGGAAACTGTGAGTGGTGAGTCTGTGGAATTCTCTGCCTCAGAGGGCGGTGGAGGCAGGTTCTCTGGATGCTTTCAAGAGAGAGCTAGATAGGGCTCTTAAAGATAGCGGAGTCATGGGATATGGGGATAAGGCAGGAACAGGGTACTGATTGGGGATGATCAGCCATGATCACATTGAATGGCGGTTCTGGCTCGAAGGGCCGAATGGCCTACTACTCCTGCACCTATTGTCTAAGTCCGGCAGCAACTGTAGAAGGAGAAACAGAATGACAGCTTCAGGTCTGTGACTCTTTGTCAGGTTAGTTCTCTGTGGTAAGAAGGGGAGGAAGAGCTGGGTAGAACACCTCCGCAGATGCTGTTGGACTTGCTGAATTCCTCCAGCAGTTTGCATTTTACTCAAGATTGCAGCATCTGCAGTTCCTTGTGCCTTCATGCTTTACATTAGGTTGGGATTAGAATCAGCTGTTGTCGGGTCTGTTTAGGAGTCCAAGTTCATCACCTTCACATAAATAACGAGACTGTGGATTGTTGCATCTTCAGGGCAGTATGTGTTACCCATCCTTCATTGTCTTGCATGGATCACCCATCATTTGTGTAGATGGGGTTTCCCCACAGAGTTACCAGCATCATTTAGCCGAGTACATTTGCCAGCCTGCAATTTACCAGATTTATCAAGTTAAAGTTCATCCCACACGCCACTCACCTGGTAATCTCAAGCAATCATTGGTGTACTGATCACACGGCCTGGGACATTTCCCATTTATCTCAGTGAAGCCATTGCCATTTCCCTTCTTACCTCTGATGCGGTATTCAAGAATCGAAGACAGATTTCACTGCCTTGGATCCAGTCCTGAACTGTGGACAAAGTGGCCGATGTGGACAAAATATGGACAGCACAGCTGGTTGATCTGCTGCTTCACAGCACCAGCGAACCAGGTTTGATCCTGACCTTGGGCACTGTCTGTGTGGAGTTTGCACGTTCTCCCTATGACAACGTGGGTTTCCCTTTTCCTCCCATAGCCCAAAGACGTGCGGGTTTGTTGTGAAATTGGCTCTGTAAATTGCCCCAGTGTACAGGTTATGAAAGTGGAATAACAGAACTAGTGTGGAAGGGTGATCGATGGTCCGATTGGCCCGTTTCCACACTATATCTGTAAACTAAACCTTACAAACTTCGATCAGGTCTTCCCTCTAGATAAAACATTCCAGGTTTGTCCAACCACTCCTTGTAGCTGACCCCCTCTCATCCAGGTTTGACCAACCTCCTTGTAGCTGACCCCCTCTCATCCAGGTTTGACCAACCACTCCTTGTAGCTGACCCCCTCTCATCCAGGTTTGACCAACCATTCCTTGTAGCTGACCCCCTCTCATCCAGGTTTGTCCAACCACTCCTTGTAGCTGACCCCCTCTCATCCAGGTTTGACCAACCACTCCTTGTAGCTGACCCCCTCTCATCCACGTAGCATTTGGTAAAAATGTGGAGGAAAGAACAGCAGATTGAGGAGAATGTTTTCAAAGTACACATACCATGAGGACATTGAGGATGCTGCCTGTCCCGCTGAGTTACTCCAGCATTTTGTGTCTCCCTTTGATTTAAACCAGCACAAGAACACCTTCATTCAGTCGGCCTTAACCTACCTGATCTCCCAGTTGCTCAGCACTTTAACTGTGTCTCCCATTCCCACACTGACCTTTCTCTCCTGGGCCTCTTCCATTGTCAGAGTGAGGCCCAGCGCAGTTTGGAGGAACAGCACCTCATATTTCGCTTGGGTAGTTTACACCCCAGCGGTATAAACATTGACTTCTCCAACTTCAAATAGCCCTTGCTTTCCCTCTCTCCATCCCCTCCCCAATTCTTCCACCACTTACTGTCTCCGACTACATTCTATCTGTCCCGCCCACTCCCCTGACATCAGTCAGAAGAACCCGAAACGTCACCCATTCCTTCTCTCCAGAGACGCTGCCTGTCCCGCTGAGTTACTCCAGCATTTGGTAAACCTCTCCTGCACCCTCCCATGTCAGTACATGTCTGTCAGCATGGATAATACAGAGTTAATGGAGTGGGGGTGACAGTAATCCAGCTACAACCTCTCAGCACAGGTGCTGGTTCTGCCAGCAAGTCTGAAGTTGGAGACTGTGCTAAAGTTGCAGATCCCTCCCTCCACTCCCTAGCAAAATTGATATTAAACATTAAAAGGGAAACTGCGGGAGAGACAGCTGAAGACACAGATTACTGAAGCAAAGCTGCCGCTGTGAATGAACAAGTTGAAGCGGTCCAGTGTTGGGATTTCCACTCTGGCAGCCAATCCCTTGACACAGGTTGGGGAAGGCCACGGAGCCCGTGATTAGACTGAGATTTCATTAGTGGTGACCGGACTGGACTGGATCAAACGGAGTCTCACCTCCCCCTGTTCACACACTATAAGCCACTGCCTCTGTCTGGCTTGGTTCGGCAATTTGAGCGCCCTGGAGAGGAAAAGACTCCAAAAAGTAGTAAACACTGCCCAGCCCATCATCGGCTTTGACCTTCCTTCCATTGAGGGGATTTATCGCAGTCGCTGCCTCAAAAAGGCTGGCAGTATCATCAAAGACCCACACACCATCCTGGCCACACACTCATCTCCCTGCTACCTTCAGGTAGAAGGTACAGGAGCCTGAAGACTGCAACAACCAGGTTCAGGAATAGCTACTTCCCCACAGCCATCAGGCTATTAAACCTGGCTCGGACAAAACTCTGATTATTAATAACCATTTTCTGTTATTTGCACTTTTTCAGTTTATTTATTCATGTGTGTATATATTTATATCATGGTATATGGACACACTGATCTGTTTTGTAGTAAATGCCTACTATGTTCTGTGTGCTGAAGCAAAGCAAGAATTTCATTGTCCTATACAGGGACACATGACAATAAACTCACTTGAACTTGAACTGTCTGTCTGGCATTCTGGACAAACATAGTCCACACTGAGTTGTTCCATCTAATGAAGGCATTCAGCATCAATGAAGCTGATCTCAAAGTGAAACTAATTGATGGAAGGCCAGGTTTCTGGCCACATAACTCAGTTTAGTCACGTGTACCGAGGTACAGTGAAAAGCTTTTGTCAGCGGAAAGACTATACATGATTAAATCAAGCTCCTAAGGAACTAACTCCTTAGTGGTGGTGAGTTTTCATACCTCCACTCGGGGGGGAGAGAGACAAAGGAGAGTCAGTCTCAGTCTACCCCAAGACAGAAGGGGGTGGAGTTGTACAGTTTGATAGCCACAGGGAAGAAGGATCTCCTGTGGCGTTCTGTGCTGCATCTTGGTGGAACCAGTCTGTTGCTGAAGGTGCTCCTCAGGTTGACCAGTGGGTCACGGTCCTGACCTGAAACGTCTCCATGTCCTCCAGCGATTTGCCAGCATTTTGTGTTTTACTTTTCATGTAAATACAAGAGTCCAGAGTGTTTTATTGTCATGTGTCCCAGATAGAACAATGACATCCTTGCTTGCAGCAGCACAACACAATATGAAAACATGGTATGGAAACAAAACGCTGGTGTAACTCAGCGGGACAGGCAGCATCTCTGGAGAGAAGGAATGGGTGATGTTTCAGGTAGAGACCCTTCAGACTGAACACTATAATATAACATAATAAACGAGAAAAAAAGTTCATTCTTTCTTAAACTACAAAATATGCACAAGAAACACTAACTAATCAACCCTAGTGTGTTTCTCGACAGGTATTGACACCTCCACCAGTTGTCAAAGCAATGCAGTAACACAGAATCCCTATGATCTACATGGCCTTCTCTGGTTTTCCTCCACCCCCATTCACAACTAATCACATATTCAGCCACATTTTAAAATATAATCGATACAATTTGGGATCAATTAATTTTGAGAGGAATAGTAATTTGCAAAAGCTTCGTTTCACTCCAGACTTGCATTTTTAACGCAAGACTTGGTGCAACAAAATGAAATACAAGAGGAGGTCAAGTCAAAATAGTTTAATGCACCAAGACACTGTGGAAATAAAGAGTAACAGCAGCAGATGTTTAATTTACTGCTGGAACTGCAACAGGAGCAGGAGCTTGATCTACCACTGGACACTGCAATCACAGTGCTCTGGGTACAAAGTGGGAAGGGGAAACTTAGTTAGAGTGAGCACTGCCTTACCGAGGGTTCAAATGATGCATTCAGGAAGGGTTGCACAAAGTTTGATCTTGACTAATTGTATTGACTCATCAGTCCCATTCCATTTCACCCCTTGCCTTTCTCTCCAAAGTCCCGATGCCATTGAACGTGAACCAAGTTGCGTTTGAGAAACCAAGCCATTGTGTGTCTTTCACATTCGGGAACAAAGAATCCTTGTTTTAGAAACGAAATGTTTAATGTGCAGAATGATCTTATCTTCCCACTGACAAGGTGCCACAGGAGAGCAGCAGAACCCAGCCATTCTTTCTCAATTTGAAACACAATTTCTCATGAAAATCCTCAACAGAACACCCTGAAACACCAAACATTGAAATCCCTGCAGTGTTTCTCTGATGGGTGAGAAAAGTACTTGGGTAAAAGAAAAAAAAAAAAATCACCCAAGAAGAATGGAAGATGCATATTTGTAATAAAAGTAGAAATTGTCTAAGGCTTTCAGCTTCTGGGAACGAGAACAGAAGAGATGAACAATTTTCATTAGATTTAAGGAAAGCCATTGGATTGGATAGTTTTGCCTGCCTTTCTCTTCACTGGTGCAGCCTGTCCGACTGAACGGTTCCAACATTTTCTATTTTTATTTTGTGATTCTCAATTCTGCATGTTATTTTTCTCCTTGCCTCACTGTAAACATCAGCAGAATCAGAAGGCAAGGACTCTCTGACAATGGACTGTTAAAATCAAGACCGTGAAAGCTACATTCCTGGGGTCTGCAGTTCAATCTGTCGATGCAGACTCCAGCCAGAAACAGCCTCATCAGAATGGCAATGGATAATTGAGATGATATTGCGATTGCCTTCCCCGACATTGAAACAGAGAGAGATCTGTGCTCCCAACCTGCCACGTGTTGGTGATGAATAATGCAAAGTTTGTGTAAATGTGTCCACTGGGATTATCAAACAGCAACCTCTCTTTGCTCAATCCCCAGGTACCCAGCTGAGAGGAGACGGCTTCCTTCACTGCTCTGAAGAAGGGTCTCGACCCGAAACATCACCTTCTCCTTCTCTCCAGAGTTGCTGTCCGACCCTCTGAGCTACTCCAGCGTTTTGTGTCTATCTTCAGTTAAACACAGATGGAACTGAAAGGGCGGATGTCTTTCTTGGTTCTTCATGACTTCAGTTGACAGGAAATGTGCGCTCAGCTCCTGGCAATCGCCCCGAGATGAGGCACATTGTTTATTGTTACAGTGTTAATGATAATTATGGTTCATGTTATAAATCCAAAGGCATTTTATGCCTCAGCAAATATTTCATCCCACGTACTGAAGGCTGACTGTCCCATTCATACTTCTTATTTTTCCATGAGACACTTTCTGTTGAAAGCAAACCTTGGATGAAGAATGAGCCAGCACGGTGGCGCAGCGGTAGAGTTGCTGCCTCACAGCGCTAGAGACCCGGGTTCAATCCCGACTACGGGTGCTGTCTGTATGGAGTTTGTACGTTCTCCCCGTGACCTGCGTGGGGTTTCACTGGGTGCTCTGGTTTGCTCCCACACTCCAATTAGATAGACACAAAAAGCTGGAGTAACTCAACAGGACAGGCAGCATCTCTGGAGAGAAGGAATGGGTGACGTTTTGGGTCGAGACTCTTCTTCAGACTGGTTAGGGAGAAGGGAAACAAGAGATATTGATGGTGACGTGGAGAGATGAACCATGAATGAAAGATATGTGAACAAGGTAATGATGGTAAAGGAAACAGGCCATTGTCAGCTGTTTGTTGGGTGAAAACGAGAAGCTGGTGTGACTAGGGTGTGGGAGGGATAGAGAGAGGGAGGGAATGCCGGGGCTACCTGAAGTTAGAGAAGTCAATATTCATACCACTGGGCTGTAAGCTGCCCACGCGAAATATGAGAAGCTGTTCCTCCAATTTGGTTTAGCCTCACTCTGACAATGGAGGGGACAGAGGACAGGTTTGTAGGTTAATTGGCTTTGGTAAGAATTGTAAATTATCCCTAGCGTGTAGGATGGTGCGAGTATACAAGGTGATTGTTGGTCAGTGTGGTCTCGGTGGGCCAAAGGGCCTGTTTGCACACAGTATCTCTAAACTAAACAGTATCTGGTCATAACCACACTGTTGCTTGTTGGGGTCATGTGTACAGATGGCAAATAGATACAAAATGCTGGAGTAACTCAGCAGGACAGACTGCAGAAGGGTCTTGACCCGATACATCACCCATTCCTGCTCTCCAGAGTTGCTACCTTTCCCGCTGAGTTACCCCAGCATTTTGTGTTTATCTTCTGCAGTCCTACACGTGTAGATGTTTCTAATATTACAATAGACGCTACATTCCAATAGTGGTGACTGTGTAAAGAAGTTCCTGCTGTTCTGAAAGACGCCAAATAAACGGCAATTGTCTTTTCATACAGTGCAGGAAGAGGAAGAACTGGTGGAATATTGTCCACACTGAAGATCACTGGTTCAGTCACAAGAATATGCAGTGCACACATTCTGATTCTCTATTTAAAACCTATTGTGTTATTGGCACCCAAATACAATGATCATATCCTTGTAAATAGACGTCTCTGGAAAGGCAGAGCATTGTGCTGCCGTGTTAACAAGAAAGGCAACTGATATTTCATTTCCTTTTCTTTTTTTAAACAGACATCAGTTTATTTCCTGTTGTTACATCTACTCAATTCTTCTTCTTCAAAAGAACAGTATAAGTTTAGAATATTGTCATAAATGGTTTATAGATAGAATTGAAATTGTTCAGTAATGTAACATACAGCATAAAGAGGCCAATCTACATATAGTAGATACATATATACTATTGCAACGTTTAATAAAACATTAAGACAGGTACATGGATAGGATAGCTAAAGGGATATGGGTCAAGCACAGGCAGGTGGGACTAGAGTAGATGGGATATGTTGGTCGCTGTGGGCAGTTTGGGCCAAAGGACCCATTTCCACACTGTAAGACTCTACGACTCTAAAAGATTGAAAAGAATGTATGAGAAGAACATGCTCCTTGTCAGGAGTAATAGGATTATGATAATGAATGGGACATCAACAAGCCTCCTCTACACACACACACACTAACCAAGGAGACATGCTGATTCTGCCTTGATGATGGATTCAAGCTCGGAGCTGGAAGATGTTGGTGTCTGCAGCTCAGTACCACGATAGCCAATAGATTGAAGACAGCAGGAAGTTTGGAGCTGGTGAGCAGCTAACCAATCCTACCTTCCAAAGAGGGGCCTTAAAACGGCTGGCTGCCTGCCTGCCAGAGAGGGGAATGGCAAGCCAGAGGTCAGAGAGAGATGAGACTGTCCTGCCCAAACCAAAGCCCTCACTCACAGTGAAGCCTCGATTGATCCTTGGTCCATGTGCCACAAGGCTTCTGTCATCAGGGTTTGTGCAGCAAGGATTCCCAGCAATGTGCACTATGTATTCACTATGAAGGGGGGAATTATTCAGGCAGTGTGACTTCAACTGATGCATGTATCAAGTATCAATGAGCCTGTCACACAGTCTGGCATTCCTGCTGCTATGGACATCGACAATGAAACACAGGTCACCAAATACAAACTTATTAATAAGTATAAACCATTGGCATTCATCATCATATCACAAATTATAGGCAGACCAGTCAATAGATAAAACGTCAACATACCTGCTATTTCATGTACAACTCTATATGTGATTTATTATAAAATAAATTAATTGATTTTAATTCCAGTTGTCACTGCTTGCAGTTATTTTCCTGCATCTAAACTCTTGATATTTTTGTTCCTTTCCTTCATCTTTTCCTCTCTCATCCGAAGGTGCTGACACCTATTGGGCTCGATACCCAGTGTTGCTCACGGTCCACATTGCCTCTCCTCAACTAGTTCTTAATGTTGGCACTCTCACCATCCAACTGTTGGAAAGATGCCTTCTCCACGTGTCACATTCCTTCCAGCAGACACCATGGATACAAGAAGGGGCAGCAACTGTGGCATGGGCACCTCCTGCTCAGAAACACCAAATGCCAAATGGACCAAAGAGGTGGGCCGAGTGAGGAACTGGAACCGTATGTCTGTGCACTGGAGGTTCAATACCTGCATGCAACAGTAGATTCAGTCACAGTTCAACTCACCTGCTGTACAGTCACAGTACAGCTCACCTGCTGTACAGTCACAGTTCAGCTCACCTGCTGTACAGTTCTAATTCAACTCACCTGATGTACAGTCACAGTTCAGCTCACCTGATGAACAGTCACAGTTTAATACAGCTCACCTGATGTACAGTCACAGTTCAACTCACCTGCTGTACAGTCACAGCTCAGTTCAACTATTGCTCATGAAAGGAATAGATCAGGGTAGATGTACAGAGTCTCTTGCGCAGAGTAGGTGAATCGAGGACCAGAGAACAAAGGTTTGTGAAGGACAAAAGGAATCAGAAGGGTAACTTATTCACACAGAGGGTGGTGGGTGTATGGAACGAGCTGCCAGAGGAGGTAGTTGAGGCAGGGACTATCCCAACGTTTAAGAAACAGTTAGACAGGTACATGGATAGGACAGATATGGAGGAATATGGGCCAAATGCAGACAGGTGGGACTAGTGTAGCCTAGACATGTTGGCCAGTGTGAGCAAGTAGGCCAAGGGGCCTGTTTTCACACTGTATCACTCTATGACAATAACTTACTGTTGAACCACGTGTAGAAGCACAGCATTTACCTTCAGAAAACCTTCATTAAAGAAATAAGGAAAAAATGAATATTAATGGATTAAAATGATTAGAATAACATTACTATCTACAGGAATGACTGGCAGCAATTTAGTTGTCCACTTTCTGGGAAATAACTAGCATTGCAATGAGGATATTGTGAAAGGAAAGTTGTGCAGCTAATCATCAGGTCTAACTTCCTGCAGACAGCGGTCATTACAAGATGCAACATAACAGTAAAGGGTAGTCTTAACGCAATTAACATTTGGGTGGATAATGCTGGATATATGGAGCCAAATTCAGATTCACAACTCACACAATATTATCTTTTCCTAATCTGCTGCCAACATCGACATCCTGCTGCTCTAGCAGTGAGATCTAATCCATGATACCAACCAAGATGCCACCGTAACCATAACTCTGTAGCCGTGTAGGTCCTGAGACAGAATGGTATCTCTTTGAATTGTGTAAGAAGGAACTGCAGATTCCTTGCAGGTCTGAAGAAGGGTCTCGACCCGAAACATCACCCATTCCTTCTCTCCAGAGATGCTGCCTGTCCCACTGAGTTACTCCAGCACTTTGTGTATCTGCAAACAGTATAGTTCAGACACACGTTTGAGATATCTTGCTCTGTCATAAGTGACTGGAGTAGAATTAGGCCATTCGGCCCATCAAGTCTATTCCACTATTCAATCATGGCTGACCCATCTCTCCCTCCTAACCCATTCTCCAGCCTTCTTCCCATAACCCCCGACACCTGTACTAATCAAGAATTTATTTTATTTTTCATTTTTAAAAGTTTTATTTTATAAATTTGTCATACTTTTATTCTGCTTTTAACTTTAAGGGGGGGGGGGGGGGGGGTAGTTTGATAATGCAGACACTGGCAAACAAAGCACGCTTATATTTTTGATATCCAATGCCAGCAAGCACTCCCTACAGATCAGCCCTGTTGGCCTTGGGCACAGAGTGAGCCTCCACTCCTCTTCCTGAACAACCTCACAACTCACTCGCCAGCCCTACCACCCACTCAGCTTTCACCTCCCTGGGAATTAATGCTCAGTTAATACTTCCAGTTCCCAAATAAATATCTTAAACGTTGAAATGACAGAAGAGAATGGAATTTAGTTGTCGAGTTGAGTTTTTGTGCAGTTTATTGTTATGGTGTTATGCATCTAATTAATCGTAATTGATGTGCATTCATAATATGCGGATAAGGCACAGGGCGATCCCACAAACTGTGCATTTCATGTGATGTTCGTGATGCTAGATTGTGAATGAATATTAACCAGTGTGGCTCAAGTCCCATGATGGGCAGCTTGGAGCCTCAATGTTCTGTAAGTGGACAAGTGGGCAAATTAGATTAATACCTCATCTAAAAACACATCAATGACACTGCAGCTCTCCTGGACCGAGGGGCTGAATAGTCAGCCTGGATTATGATCAGAATCCCATGCAATATCACAGAGAGTTTAAATGCAGACATTTAAAAACCTGCCTGGATTAGAGGGTCCCAGCTACAGGGAGAGGTTGGACAAACTTGGATAGTTTTTGTGGAGCGTGGGAGGTTGAGGGGAGACTAGATAGAAGTGTATTAAATTATAAGAAGTATGGAGTGTAGATAATCAGAACCATCTTCCCCCACGGTAGAAATGTCCAACATTAGAGGGCAAATTATACGACAAGTTTAACGGAGATTTGCGGGGCAAGTATTTTTACACAGAGGGTGGCGGGTTCCTAGAACACGTTGCCAGGGGTGGTGGTGGAGGTAGATATGTTAGTGGTGTTTAAGAGGCTTTTGAGATATGTGCATGGAAGTGCAGGGATAGTGACCTTATACAGGCAGATGAGATCAGTTTAACAGCATCATGTTGGCACAAACAGTGTGGACTGTAGCTGGACTGCTCCGTGTTCCATGTTCCGTGTTCAGTGTCCTATTTGTCGAGTTGAAATGCAAGGCTAAAGTTTATTTTTGTTTATAGGGCTTTGACCGCACGCCTCAATCCTGGACAACTCCTGGACCATTTACTGATTGTTATTAGCCACGTAAAAGAAAACTAGAGGGCTTGTCCCACTTTCACGACCTAATTCACAACCTCTACCGAGTTTGCCCTTGACTCGTACTCGCAGCATGGTCGTCACGAGGCCGTAGGTAGGTCGTAGGTAGGTCGTAGCAGGCCGTGATGCTGGTCGCAGGTAGGCCGCAGGTAGGCCGCAGGTAGGCCGCAGGTAGGCCGCAGGCACTCGTGGCATCAAGTAGGTCGGGGCATTTTTTCTAACCTGATGAACTATGTCCACGAGTAAAAAAGGTTGTGAATTAGGTGGTGAAAGTGGGACAGGCCCTTTGGAACCATATGTAGAAGGTTGGAACATGCAAAAACTGTTTAGTAGTCGAGATGACACATTTTACCAGTCATTCAGATGAATCAAGATTGGAAGTAAGTATTTCCATATTATTTAATCTTCAGTGGGTGTAACGTAGTTGTCCCAGTTGGGACGGGTGAGGAATGAATGACTCATGTACAAATTGAGCTGGGCCATTTTACATTGTAATTGCAAATTATATAAATTATTCAGCCGATTAATATTTGAGACCAAGCCCCTCGTTGCTGCATTGAGGCATGGTGATCACTGTAAATACACGCTCAGTAATTGCACGTGCTGCAAAGTATCAACACTAGGTTTTTGTAATTTGTAATCACCACAGTAACACTGTTAGTGAGGAGCTGTGACTCTGTGCAGCATAAATATATGGGTTACAGACCCCCTAAAGCCCTGATCCAGTGGCTTCAGATCTGCAATTAAATTATATATTAGATTCAGAGGTCAATAAAAAGTTAAAGGAAGGTTTGAAAAAGTTGTGTGACTGTCAGAGTGTAGAATGTAGTTAGTTCATGGAGGGGCAACAGTTACAAAATTACCAAACATGTGAAATTCAATACCGGTCATGATCAGGATGCCTCATTACACATGAAGAAGGGTTTCGGCCCGAAACGTTGCCTATTTCCTTCGCTCCATAGATGCTGTTGCACCCGCTGCGTTTCTCCAGCTTTTTTGTTGTACCTTCTTCATTAGACAGCTCATTTAATAGGCTTTGTATGGGCACATTTTGTATATGCGGGGAATGGAGGTATACAGGAGGGGAGATTAGTTTCACAGCATCAGGGCACGATGGTGCCTCCACCACCACCCCTGGCAGCGCGTTCTAGGCACCCGCCACCCTCGTGTGTAAAAAACCTGCCCCACACATCACCTTTAAACTTTGCGACCTTACAACTATGACCTTTAGCCCTTGACATCTCCACCCTGGGTCATAAAGGTTCCGACTGCCTACGCTAGTCTCACCTTAGATTGGATCAGAACATTAGACCTGCACAGTGGTCAGACCTCAGAACATAACCCTCTAAATGTTGTGGAAGTACAAAGTAACGTTAGAAAGATTCACTTATGTACCACTCCCATGGGACAAGAATATGTCAAGGAGCACAATGTTTTAGTCACTACTGCAAGGTGGTAAAGCAGAAAGAAAGCAAGATGTCTGGTATGGCAGTTGCTCTGCTACTGACCAGAAGGCCCTACAGAGAGTGGTGAGGACAGCGGGAGAAGATCACCAGATCACCCCAACCAGCAATCCAGGACCTATATCCATCTCGCTGTCGCAAGAGAGCAAGCAATATTATCAAAGACACCACCCACCCAGCACACAAACTGTTCACCCTCCTACCTTCCCGTAAGCGCTACCACAGCAAGCGGAGCAAAACCACCAGATTCAAAAACAGCTTTTTCCCTCAGGCCATCAGACTACTCAACACACTTAAGAAAATTCCATGAACAGTACCCAAACAAAGACAACAAACTGTGAAAATAACTTTGGCTCAATGTCTCCGGTACGAAATTTGCACTTTTTTCTATATTGCACCTTTCATTGTTGCACCCTGTTTAAAATACCTCAACGTTTTTGCTACATTTTGGCATACTGTGAATATTTTAATATTTTAAATAATGTAATGTCTATTGTCTATTTATATTGGTATGTTGTCTGTCTGTGTTTTTAATATTACTGCACATTTGGAGTATGGGGAAACGTAATTCCAATCCTATGTGTAACTACTGTTGCATAATTGAATTGACAATAAAGTTACTTTGAACTTGAACAATGACCAGAGAACTGGTATGGATTGAGGGATAAGCATTGAGCAGGGTGGGGTGATTGATCACCCATGGTGAGACAAGGAGTATTTTATGTCAAAGTGATATTTGGTGCCCCAACAAAACAGTGCATTCACTGCAAGAAGTAGCAAGACTAAAATGCAAGGAGTTTGGAATAAAAATGAACAGTATACATCTAGTTTACTGGAGGCTTCTCGCAGCCACAGTGTAGGGACTGTGACAGATACCTACATGATGAATATTCATAAGCAGATGCAATAAAATATGCCGGTACACAAAATTGCTGGAGAAACTCAGCGGGTGCAGCAGCATCTGTGGAGCAAAGGAAATAGGCAACGTTTCAGGACGAAACCCGGAAGGGTTTCGGCCCGAAACGTTACCTATTTCCTATAGTGGTGATTGTTCAACTCTTTGCATGGAGCGAAAGCAACGTTGCCTATCTCCTTCGCTCCACATAGATGCTGCTGCACCCGCTGAGTTCCTCCAGCACTTTTGTCTACCTTCGATTTTCCAGCATCTGCAGTTCCTTCTTAAACAATAAAACATGCCAATATGTACTAGAATTATGTGCATTTTTAAAGGTCGTTAGGTCTTGCAGATCGATTATTTGGCATGTGGTGCAGCTGGTGGAGCTGCTGCCTCACGGCGCCAGAGACCCAGGTTCAATCCTGATCTCCGGTGCGGTCTGTGTGGAGTTTGCACGTTCTCTCTGTGACCGCGTGGGTTTCCTCCAGGTGCTCCGGTTTCCTCCCATATCCCACAAGACGTCTCTAAACTAAACTAATGTTAGACCCACAATGGCGTTGGATACATCCAGGAGGCTCTGCTGCTGCCTGTTCAAGGAAGTGTGGCTTTGATTACAAATTGTTTAGGAATCATCGATTACAACAGCACATTTTAGCGTGCACTTGTAAATAAGATTTCCTCAACAATGGTTGTAATTAACAGGTGATTCATTGCTGTGGGAATATATCTGTACCAATCTCATGATGGTGCTAGGATTAAACCGAGACACTGATCTGATTGCACGACAAACTGATATGATGTAGATCTTAGGCACAGAGTGCTGGAGTAACTCAGCGGGTCAGGCAGCATCTGTGGAGAACATGGATAGGTGACGTTTCACAGAGTGCTGGAGTAACTCAGCGGGTCAGGCAGCATCTGTGGAGAACTTGGATAGATGACGTTTCACAGAGTGCTGGAGTAACTCAGCGGGTCAGGCAGCCTCTGTGGAGAACATGGATAGGTGACGTTTCACAGAGTGCTGGAGTAACTCAGCGGGTCAGGCAGCATCTGTGGAGAACAAGGATAGGTGACGTTTCACAGAGTGCTGGAGTAACTCAGCGGGTCAGGCAGCCTCTGTGGAGAGATGAGTGATGTTTTGAGTCGGATCCCTTCCCCAAATCGTCACCCATCCTTTCTCTCCAGAGATACTCCACTGAGTTACTCCAGCACTTTGTCTATCTTTGGGATAAACCAGCATCTGCAGTTCTTTGTTTTTACAAGCTGTAGATTTGTCCTGTTATTGAATGGTTATGGTTCTTGCTCATTCACTGCCTATTTCCAAATCCAAAACCTGTACGCCGTGCACTCGTTGACATACATTGGGAATTTTGATCCATTGTATGTGTTGGAAAGGTAACCATTTCATGGCTGCATTAGAGATCCTTTAAGATTTAGGCTGGGGCAGTGTTTAAACCTACATTGTCAGATGCCACTGTTACCAGAGTTAGATTTACATGCTCGCATCCACCTACATACCAACACATGCACGTACTTATGCACGTGGGCGACTTTGTGTTGTGTTGCCCCTGTGCCCAAAGTACAACCCATGAGGACTGCAACTCCACAGACAGCAGAATGGAAGCTGAACCACACACCTAGTCAAACCTGGCAGAACATAGTTACCTGCTCAGACCATCATTTGTAATAAAGCCGGGCAGAAAATTCACACCAGGCTGCTATAACCACGCAATGAAAACCATCTGTTGTTTTCTACTATTGTGGATGTTATTGAATATCCTGGCATGGTAACCATAGTAACCACGGGTCTATGAACCATGGAGACACTAATTTCGTACTTGCCAACTTTTCCCCAAACTCAATGATCTCTGCAGTGGGTTCGATGATGCAGCCGGGCGTATTATCCAATTCTTAACAGACTTTGTGAACAGCTGAACCCTGGCAGTGAGTTTAATGCTGCCTACACCTGATGCCGTTACATCATGGTGTCGTCATTCCCACCAACGTGACAAGCTAGAGAACTTGGATCAAGTAGGCCGATTGGAGAACTGCAATCCTCACAGGGGCAATTACTGTAATGGCATCTCACCCCTCCCTCTGTACACCAGCTCAGAGATGTGTCGGCATTTGCTTCCAGTCCACAGAGCTACTGGTGTAGTCACTAAATGTCGGAGGAGCTGAGCGGGCTTGGCAGCTTCTCTGGAGAGAACGGTTCGGCTCTGGGTGAGGTTTCGGGTCGAGACCCTTCCTCAGACTTTACCAGTGTGGCGGGGTAATTGTCGAGATGTCAGGGAGGGGGTAGGATATGTAGACATCCAAGTCTCAGCAAGCCTTGCACACATTTGTAGACTTAACAAATCTTGTTTCCAAAGATGTTGGATGGATGCCATTGGTTACATACACAAATTACTCCTAAATATTAGCATAATGTACTTTCTTCAGGCACAGGCCCCTGCTGTATTTCAGCTTTCTAAAGAATGATTGGAAAGTGGCTCCACTGGGTACATTGCAAACTAAAATGTACTCCAGAGGCTCCACACCAATTAAACTGTCAGGTGTCATTATAGTAAAAAATCTCTATAAAAAAGGAAGCAATTAAAACGACCCTGGGGATTCGGCTGCAGAAAGATTATTCAATGTACAATGTGCCATATTAATTGGAATATAAATCATTTTAAACTATTCCACCTCAGAGACAAGGTCCATATGAATTTGTTTGCTTTTTATTTGTTAATAAAACATTATGAACTTACAGGAGACACAGGAGTGAAGTTAGACAGAGAACCCTAGCACACAGAAATGAATGAACTCATACCATTTCCAATTACTCCATTGCTGAGGAACTTCGATGCTGAATGACACCAAAGGGAGTAATATTCTGGAGCTAGCGGTCATGACTTAACCAGGAGAAAGGGGACTAAAGACAAACACTGTTACCAGCCCAGTTTGGTTAATGTAATGGAAACCAGGTCTTGTTCCTCACAAGATGCAAGTTCACAATCCCTCTCACTCACCTCCTCTGCCCATTCTTCACTGGGCCGTGGAGGTCATCTCTCCGCTCAGTCTCACTTTGTCCGTGACATGTCCACCGTGACAGCCCAAGCCAGCTCGCACTTCCCAACCAGCATTGTGGGCTTTGAGCTGTGTCTATGAGAGTAAAGAGTTGTGGACCAATATCCAGGTGTGAAGTTAGGGGAGGGAGATGACAGAAGTCGTCAGAAATACAACCCAGCACCTATCTGCCTCAGGGAGACCATGTGTATGTGGCCTGGGGCTTTTATCTAGAACAAGGGAAGCAACATAGCTCTTTACAAATGGGAACAAAATAAATGTGAAATGTTGCATTAGCTTGCACCTCTCCCAAAGAAGTTCTTCTGTGGAGATGAGATTTTGTGGATTCAACTAAGTTTGCATCTCTAGGCTTGGTATGAAAACTCATTGTGAGTTTCAGACACTTTCAGCTCAAATTTGACTGCACCCAATGTTAGCACATGCATGCCATCCAGGAAGTATCTTTATTCTTTCTGTTCCCTAGTCCATGGTCAAATGTCCATGGGTCAATGAGTGCACCTGAACTCAGGTACAGGTAGGTACAGGACCACACTCAGGTACAGGTAGGTACAGGTCACACTCAGGTACGGGACCACACAGGACCACACTCAGGTACGGGTAGGTACAGGAGCAGAAATCACTTTGGCGGGCCGGTAACAAAGTCCCCACATGCCAAATGAACTGAACGAACAGGGAGGTGAACACAGAATTGATGTCTATTAAATATCTCAGTGGTAGTTAGAGAATCAATGCTTTGAGTAGAATTATTATATTTAACACAGGAAAAGTGTTCATTGGGGCAATAGTTCAAATATATTCTCTGTTAAGAATATGAAAGTTAAAGGCAGGAAGGCGGGATAACTTTAGAAGAAAGTGGAATGAAATATCACGGCATTGTGTAGGGAACCAGTTGAGTTCACTGCTGCAGAGGAAGGTGAATAAGGTTACATGGAGAAGGTGGTAGTTATAATCAGGCCTTTTCTTCATCTTAAAAATGCATAGTGTTTGCTGGGGGTTGTTCTGCCGATGTGTGCATCAGTTTAGATCTCTAACCACAAGCATGCTCCATCATTTACATCATTACCATTTATGTTTAAGGTCGGAGATTGGAATGAACATTGGGATCAAATTCATGTGTGAATATAAATGTGACATTGGCTGGTGTTCGGTGACAAAGATTCCTTAAAGCACATGGTTTGCAAATTATGTTGTCGTGCCCACTATACCCGATGGTCACTCTGGCCATTGCCACTTGCCTGAAAGAAACTATCCAATGAGGGCAATAGGTAGCATTGCCTCAGGTAGAGATTCTGTGCAGAGACACGGGTTCAATCCGTAATGATTTAGAGTCATGAAGTCACACAGGCCCTTTGGCCCAACTTGCCTATACTGGTCAACATGTGTCCCCAGCTCCCACCTCCCTGCATTTAGCCCATATCCCTCTAAACCTGCCCTATCCATGTACCTGTCCAAATGTCCTTCAATTGTTGTAATAATACCTGCCTCAGACAGCTCATTCCATACACCCACCATCCTCTGCGTGAAAATGTTGGCCTTCGGGTTCCTATTAAATCTTTCCCCCCCTTCACCTTAAACCTATGTCCTCTGGTTCTTGATTCACCCAAACAGGGTAAAAGACTACATTTACCTGATCTATTTCTCTCATATGGTGCACCTCTCTCCTCCTGCACTCCAAGGAATAAAGTCCTAACCTGCCCAGCCTCTCCCTGTAGCTCAGGCCCCTCGAGTCCTGGCAACATCCTCATAAATCTTCTCTGCACCTTTTCCCAACTTGACAACATCATTCCAATAACTGAATGATCAAAACTGAACACAATTCTCCAAATGTGGCTTCACCAAGGTCTTGTATAACTGTAACATAACATCCCAACTTCTATACTCAATAATCTGACTGATGAAGGCCAACGTGATGGATGTCTCCTTGTCCTCTCCGTCTACCTGTGACGCCACTTTCAAGGAGCTTCTAGATCCCACAACACGGCCCAGAGCATCGTCATTCATTGTGTTTCATTTTGCAAGGGACATTAAAAAGGACAACACCTTACATGTAAGGTATATGTTGAACATTAAAGAAGGGAATCAGACACTGGGACCGGAATGGGGGAATTAAGAGGAATCTAAAACTCAGCCAAAGTGACTGGTTTTAAAAATGGTTTGAAAGTTGAGTGCAGTCGAGCAGGCTTGGGAGAGAGTTACAATGAAAGGACTGGAGAGTAAGCCTTTGTAAATGTAGGTGGACATGTGGAAGGGAGGTGGGACTCGATTCAGAGGCAAACACTTAAATAAATGGATGAATATCCTTGTAAAGGCGGCAATCAGAACAATCACACACAATCACGTTAAAGGTCTCATTATTAGAATCACGCAGCCCCATGTCAATGCCAGGAAGCAGCCCTGCATTAGCTCCACCAGTTCAGCTCACCTTTCAGATCGCCCACCCTCATGGTAATAAAAATCACCTATAATTAGAACCTTCCCCGTCCCCAAAGTACTCCCATTTACTTACATAATTCCTCACCAATTTCCTCCTCTTATCCTGGTGGTCTACAGCAATTCCTGCTTATTAATTTCCTTCCCCTTTGTGTCACAGACTTCCACCCAACTTGATGCAGGTCTCCATTCACCTGCCATTTAATTAATTCTTTCAATAACTGTCAGGGCCGTGGCTGGGCTGTAACACAACCCCTCCTTCACTGTGTCACTGCTCACTTCCTTCTGATCATTTTAAATCCTTTTGTATGAAATCTGAACCCTGCTTCCTGCTTTCCAGTCTGTCTTCGACCAAATGTGTAGGAAGGAACTGCAGGTGCTGCTTTAAGCACAAAGATAGACACAAAATGCTGGAGTAACTCAGCAAGTTACATCCAAGTGTAAAGTGCAAGGGATGAGGCAGGCGTTTGATCACATTCAAGTGGCACAGTGCAAGGGATTTCCATGTACGCCTTGGTTCCATTCACTCAATACTGTTCAGCAATAGCCTCATTCAAGGAAGGACAGTCTACCCTGCGATACTGCCAACCATGTATCTGCATTAGGCTCACATCTCTCTAAACCAGTGGTTCTTAACCTAGGGGTCATGACCCCCGATGGGGGTCGTTTGGGACTTTGCAGGGGGTCATGAAGGGGTCACCAATAACATATTGATTTGTCGAGCCCATTAGGAACCCAACAAAGATACACACCACATAGTGTTTTGTTGACGAATGCGCATATTGGTGCCAAAAAGGTTAAGAACCACTGCTCTAAACCTTCCCTGTCCACCGACCTATCCAAACATTATTCAAGTCTTGTTATTGTACCATCTCTACCATTGTCTCTCTCTCCATATTTACATGATCCTGTGTGTGTGAAAAACTGCCCCTCAGGTCCCGTTTAAATCTCTCCCCTCTCACATAGCCCTCTCATTGGTGATTCCCCTTCCCTGCCGAAACAGATGTGTATTCAACTTATTTATGCCCTCATGATGTTATACACCTCAATGAAGTCACCCTCACTCCCGACAGTCTCGCAACTAAAGTCCCTGCCCACCAACATGTTCTCCACAGATGCTGCCTGACCTGCTGAGTTACTCCAGCACTCTGTGAAACGTCACCTATCCATGTTCTACACAGATGTTCTCCACAGACGCTGCCTGACCCACTGAGTTACTCCAGCACTCTGTGTCCCGATGTCCTCTTTCTTTTTCCTAACCACAGCCTCAATATCTCTTTGTCAAGCACAAGGACCCATGATTCAACAGTTCACAAGTTCATAAAGGATAGGATCCTTGATGTTGAGTTCCGAGTCCAGACATCTTTGGCAAATGTTTAAATGTTCTTGGCAATTTAGAACCGATTACTTGTTTCTTCCCTTCCCAATATCACATTCCCATTGCTCGATGCTTCACATACTAGCGTAGATTGTCATAGTGTTCCTTTGAAGAAAGCCCTGTCAATCTTTTTATCGGTATTGATATTGCTACAAAAACACTTTTTAGTTGCAGCATTCTTCAATTTTAGTTTTAATTCTTCTACATTGCTTTCCAACATGTCAACTTTGTTGGTCAGTTTGCTTTTCTCCTGTTTTTGGATGTATCCCGTGCAATGACAGTTCTATTGACTGCTACATTTGTACACGAGCATGATCTACAGCAAAAGCTCATGAACATTTGTTGTCTGGTCTATCATCAACATGTTGGTCAACTTTACTTATACATGTACATACAGAACTCATTCAGAAGTCATCAAACATGTATACAGCCCGTGGGCTAGTACAGCAAGAGGTGAACACCCCACAAATACTTTTCTCATTATCGATTGATAGTTATAGAAATCATACATTTCATTTCATTTCCCCCCTTCAAAACAAACACAATAAAAACTGGTTGTTCTTCATTGTCACGATCTCACTCATTCACCAAAACACCAACAAGTGATCAAGGAAAAGCCAATAAAACCACCAAAAAATCTTTGTAGTTTTGTACAAATGAACCATAAATCCATCTAGTTAATAGTTTCAAAAGCAGCATTTTCTTACCTCGAAGAAGCAAAACTGGAAAAACCGTACGTAACACGGGTCAAACCAATGTTGCCTGATGGTGCTGTATCCACACAGTAGCTCAGCTGGTGAGAATGTTTATCCTGAATGACCCATGACCTGGGCAAACTCATACATGCGCAGTTGTAATGCCAAACTCACATTCATTATGCTCTCCCCTCTCTCCCCTCTCATGGGTGGGTACAAACAATGAGACAGCAGTATTTACAGAGAATCTGAAGCCCTCAGGTGATATCACTCAGACTGATTACCTGGTCATGATCACATTGTGGATAATTGTCAGAGTCTGCCACGCCTTCACTTCAACAACACTTATAACCATATAACAATTACTATCAGACACTTTGTGCTTAAAAGGAGGTGAAACATTCTGTTTCAGTGCATGTTGTGCCATGGTACCTGGTCCCACCATGTTAGCAGAGTGAGTTCAGGCTCACTTCAGGTAATGTTGGTTGTTTTTTTCCCCTTTGTTGTATTCTCTACCACAATCCACCTCTGTGGCTTTAAAGTTATAATGGTTCAATTCTTATCTGTACCTTTTCTTCCCAAGCAGCATCTCTGTTTCAAGAAGAGTCATGACCTGATTTGTCACACATTCCATTTCTCCAGAGATGTTGCCTGACCTGTTGTGTTACTCCAGCATCTTGTGTCTATCTTTGGTATAAACCTGCATTTGTAGTTTCTTCTTGCACATCAATTGATGCATTTAATTTGTGTGGTGATGTTAAACATTCTTCAAGAGTGTTGTAGTATTATATTCAATATGGCACCCAGTGATTCTGGATAATGGTGAACATGTGTATCAGGCCTGTATCAATATATTCAATTGTCCAATTCGCTGGGGATAGTCTTTCATTTGGTTGTTGTAAATGAGCAGTATATATTTCTGTTCAAGAGTGCAGTGAGCTCTGCTGCGCAATGATGCCAATCTGGGACTTGGCACGTGTCCTACCATCAGATGTTGCTGTTGGCCTGAGTGAAGAGTCAACATGCAACACCTCGTTGTGAATGAGCAATCTGCCAAGAGCCTCTGCACAAGTCTTGTTTGCTGAAGGTTAAGGGGAAATGTATGAAGCTGAACACTGGGCTTGTTGTGTTTCTGGAGAGGAAGCTTGGTGCTTGGAGCTGGGAAACGTGAATATGAAAACGAGAAGTTCTGCCTCAGCAGCGATGATGGATAATGAGAGACCTTTGAAGTGAAATTAATGACTGACCACTGAGGAGCTAGCCGATTCATTTAATATGCCTGGTTTGTTTTAAGATATAACTTCAACATTATTTTTAGAATTTTATTCTGTAACCTAAACATCTAGTTCTAACTCTCTAAAGAGAACATTTGGAGGCCTTCTAGCCTAGATCTCCCCAACTCCTCCAGATTCTACCGCTCATCATTTCGCTAAGGGATAATTAACAGCAGCTAATTAATCTCCCAGCCCACACTATTTTAGGACGTGGGAGCTCTGTGAACAAACCCACGTGAAGAGCGTGCAAACTCCACACAGACAGCATTCAAGGTCGGGGCCAGCACTGTGAGGCATCAATAAATATGTTGGGTTCACTCAACAACACGAGTGTCAGACCACGAGGAGATGCATAGCATCTTTTACCCAGCATAGGGGCATCAAGAACCAGAGGTCACAGGTTTACAGTAGGAGGGGAAACTTTATCACACAGAGGGTGGTGGGTGCATGGAACCAGTTGCCAGAGGAGGTAGAGGCAGGGACTATCACAACATTTAAAAGACATTTGCACAGAACATAGATAGGACAGGTTTCACGTGGTAGTTAGTGCAGGCAGGTGGGACTAGTGTAGATGGGGCATGTTTGTTGGTGTCAGCAAGTTGGGCTGAAGGGCCTGTTTCCATGCTGTATCACTCTGTGACTAGTGTAGAATCGGAACACCTGTTGATGTTTAGTAGAGTGTTTCATTTGTTCATGATATATGTATTTTTATTTCTATTTATTTTTTACTGAATGGACACTGGTTGAGCAACGTTTTTTTGTTTCCTCTGGGTATGTGAATACTCGGGGGAAAAGTACAATAAAGATATACTATACTAGATGGGGCATGTGGGTTGGTGTCAGCAAGTTGGGCTGAAGGGCCTGTTTCCGTACTGTATCACTCTGCGACTAAAAGCAGCGCCTTTACTTCCTGAGGAGGCTCAAGAAAGCCCACCTGTCCCCCCAGATCCTGACCAACTTTTACCGCTGTACCATAGAGAGTATCCTGACCACCTGCTTCAAGGTATGGTACAGCGGTTGCACCGCAGCGGACAGGAAAGCACTACAACGGGTGGTGAAAACCGCTCAGCACATCATCGGTGCCCCGCTCCCTGCCATGGATGCCCTCCACCGAAAACGGTGTCTGAGACGGGCCGGGAAGATCATCAAGGACCCCTCCCACCCTAACCATGGACTGTTTGCCCTCCTCCCATCAGGGAGGCGGTACAGGAGCCTCGGGTCACGTACTAGTAGGATGAGGATGAGGTATCTGCAATGCCAATAGAGTTGAATTGAACTAGTGTAGATGGGGCATGTTGGTTAGATGACCACCATGGGCCATGCTCGGTTAGTCTAAACTCTAGAGTGGGCAATGGTTTATACTCTATTACATGACGTTGCTGGCAAAGCCAATGTGGATTACTCATGGAATATTTCCCTTGACGTTGTGGTGAGTCATTGTAGCCCATGCGTTAAATATGCCCCCAGGAATTACAGGGCTTTGATTCAGTGATGAGATGCTTATCTTTATCTGGGAAAGGGCAACATGGGTGAGATTCCCATGATGTTTAAGAAGGAACTGCAGATGCTGGAAAATCGAAGGTAGACAAAAATGCTGGAGAAACTTGGCAGGTGAGGCAGCATCTATGGAGTGAAGGAAATGGCCAACGTTTCGGGTCAAAACCCTTCTTCAGACTGATGTGAGAGGGGGGGAGGGGGGCGGGAAGAAGAGAGGAAGAGGTGGAGCCAGTGGGCTGAGGGAGTGCATAGGCTTGGCGATCCCTTTGCTGAACACCTCCGCTCATTTCGCAATAACCAACCTGATCTCCCGGTGGCTCAGCACTTCAACTCCCCCTCCCATTCCGAATCTGACCTTTCTGTCCTGGGCCTCCTCCATGGCCAGAGTGAAGACCACTGTAAATTGGAGGAGCAGCACCTCGTATTTCACTTGGGTAGTTTACACCTCAGTTGTATGAACATTAACTTCTCCAATTTCAGGTAGTCCCTGCTTTCTCCCTCCCCTTCTCAGCTCTCCCTCAGCCCACTGGCTCCACCTCATCCTTCTTTCCTCCCCCTAGGAAGGAACTGCAGATGCTGGTTAAACCAAAGATAGACACAAAAAGCTGGAGTAACTCAGCGGGACCGGCAGCATCTCTGGAGAGAAGGAATGGGGGACATTTCTTCAGACTGGTGCCGGTTTCCTAAGATATAGTTGACTCGATGGTGGAACTTTGATTTGGCTGAAAGCTGGATTAATCCAATCTCACGCAGCTCACTGTAAACCATGCACAACCCATGAGGCACAGAGTACTTGTACTCATGGAAAAGCTAATGTCTGCTTGCCAGCTCCGTGCAGCTGCCTCTAACTCACCAACGCCTGATTCAGCTGACGGGGAAACTAATCACAGATTATTTGATTAAAGAATGAAGATTTTTTTTTTTTTAAAAGGTTCTATTTTGCTCATTGTTACTGGACCATTGGACTACCTTTGATTGGCATTTACTGGCTTCACCTTGCACTAAATGTATCTGTACACTGTGGACAGCTTGATTATAACATCTGCTGTTAGCACGCAACAAAAGCTGTCCACTGTACCTTGGTACACGTGACAATAAACTAAACTCCAACATGATGGGCAACTTCTGTGAAGAAGGGTTATCACGAAGGTTCTTGTGTACTGGGTGGGCACCAATGACACAAACTGTGGGATCTAGATAGTCCAAGGTTCTTCACAGATGGTGTCTTGGAACAAAAGTCAGCAAAGTCAATGTGCATGGCCCTGTTCCTGATGTTGTGGGGGGGTGTCTAGAGTCAGGGGCCAAAGTTTAAGGGCCTACTCCTGCACCTATTGTCAGTGTGCATATGCTGCCCTTCATTCTAGCTGGTACAGGTCATTGGTTGGAAGGTGCATGTACCCTGTGCATCAGTGAGTGGGGTACACAAGCTGACAGTGTTGGCAGGAACTGAAGATGGACAAAAAGCTGGAGTAACTCAGCGGGACAGGCAGCATCTCTGGAGAGAAGGAATGGGTGACGTTTCGGATTGAGACCTTCCTTCCGACTGTGTGGGAGGTTTCCTCTCTTTCCTGTGGGAATGAGGCTCCAACGCGATACTCAACACCCGGCAGGCCACTGCCCAAATGCCAGCTGACCCACCACTGACGCCAGCCACCCTTGCTGCCAACCGCAGCCCAGCAACCTACACAATCCTGAGCAAAGCTGCAACTAGAACCTCTCGACAACGGCCTCCAGTTCTAAACGTAGATCCATAGCTACAAGATCACAGGACCAGGAGCCCTGGCAGATATTGACCTCGACATCCAGTAGATAAGTGACCACTCGCAGCTCCTCTGATACTTTAGTGGCCACTTTGTGTGTAACTATCAGCGAACTTGACGAACATTACAGCTAATTATAACGTTAAAACCACGTCTTTTTCTCCTGATTTCCCAGCCTTGAGATTCCTGGCAACAAAAACATTCACAAACATCTCAGTCAGAAAGTCTCCAAGTGGGATGCTGTCGATCAAGATCTTGTACTGTGCCGGGGTTGAAAGTCAGCTCTGTTTCTCACTAAGCAAACGTTACCTGTGGTCACTCCTGCACATTTTTCTTCAATCTCTTGAGAGCACCGTTTTTAGAAAACATTTATCACTTCCTGTTTTTGGAAAAAAAAAAGTTCTAAAAATGAGCCAAAAGTATTTCAAAGCTCATCGCTCACTTTTCACCAGATGTTAATCTGTTGATCATTGTAATATTAGTCCTGGGATTCTTTTCCCTCCAATTTGTATTTTGCCTGAGTTGTACACGCAGACCTCTGCACCTTGTCCAAGCAGCCAGTCTACTCGCAGGGACCAAGGCAATCGGTTCCAATGCCCATTGAACCATGGAAACTGTTAGGGAACCCTGTTCAGACTGCGCCTGATTCCTCCATCTTTGTTGGGGGGGAGGGCGGGAGGGAGGAATTGGTGAGGAGAGACCGTTCATTAGGAAGCAAGTAAACAAACACTGCCTCTCTATACGAGGCAGAGACTAACACGGTGAATATTCCCACCTCGCCATCCCTGAATACCACGGCCATTTCCGTGCTTTCATTAACCACTGTGGCTGAAATTAAATACTTCGACTGCGGATTGACCCAGGGACTCTCCTGATTGCTTGGTTCCACACGAGTTGTAGCAGTTCTGAGCTGAGCCTTGTCAACGTGTGATACTCGAGTTGAGTGAGAGGCCGAAGGATTAATGATTTAATTATAAACAACTATCCCAATCATGCCCACTTTTCCCTGAAAGCAAGGATTGCTTGTATGAAGATTGTAGGGACCGTCTCCTCAATGTGGTGAATGAATCGGGCAGTTCCCTGCCTGGTCTTGCCTTCACTCGGCAAGTTGGACCCAGTGCCTGGAGACCAGCGCTGAACAAGGTCGTGTAACGTAGAGGGCCCTGACAGAATGGGCCACCACACAGCAGTCCCTCACTGACCATGTGGAGGTCCAGCAGTTCCTCCTTCAGGTGGGAGTCCTGGCCTTCCTCACAGCTGAGCCGCTGCAAACTGCGCTCCAACAGTGAAGGCCGCTGCAGGAGTCGTAGAGGCACAGTGGGGAAATAGGCCCTTCGGCCCATCGAGTCCGCACTGACCAGCGATCGCCTGTACACTAGCACTATCCTAGTGTCCTTGTTGGTCATCATCAGTGTGGAAACAGGCCCAGCTTACCCACACCGGCCAGCATGTCCCAGATACACTAGTCCCACCTGCCTCATTTGGCTCGTATCCCGCCAAACCTGTCCTATCCATGTATCAGTGTAACTGTTTTTAAACGTTGGGATAGTCCCAGCCTCAACTACCTCCTCCGGAAACTTGTTCCATACACCCACCATCTCCCGAAAGATTCTTGACTCCCAGGTCGGGGGATTCTTCCCATTCACAGGGCTGCCTCGGAGTTAGAACTAGAGTGACGGCTTTGGCCAGTGTGTAAGAGCGATGGCAATAACATAGAGCATCCACTGTAGAGTGGGGACGCACCATAAATGGTCACCATCACACGGGGAAAAGTACTCTATAAATGAGTCAGTATAAAAGCTGCCATTGGCTGAAAATAAATATCCAGACATACGGGACACATTGATTAGAGATACAGCACAGAAACAGGCCCTTTGCACCACCGAGTCTGCACCAACCAGCGATCCCAGCACACTAACACACACACACACACACACACACACACACACACACACACACACACACACACACACACACACAGGGGACAATTTACAATTTTACCGAAGCCAATTAACTTACAAACCTGCATGTACTTGGAGTGTGGGAGGAAATCAGAGCACCCGGAGAAAACCCACACGGGCCACAGGGAGAATGTGCAAACTTGGTACAGACAGCACCCGTAGTCGGGATCGAACCCGGGTCTCTGGTGCTGAGAGGCAGCAGCTCTACCCGCTGCACCACCGTGCTGTCCTTTGTAAATAGTCCCGTTTTGTAGCTTCTGGGACCATCTCACCCGACTGTGGAATTGTAAATGAAATTCAAAATCCTATTTCAGAAATGAGGGACTGGTTAGCCTGCCCTGTTTGTCCCAGATAAAATGCTGCAATAAGCATGGAGTAACAGGGTATTTATAATAGAATCAAAGATGGACAGACAAAGCTGGAGTAACTCAGCTGGACAGGCAGCATCTCTGGAGAGAGGGAATGGGTGATGTTCTGGGTCGAGACCCTTCAGCAATCAAGCGGGGTCAATGTGCTTTTAATGAAGGGGAAATGGATGCTCGATATATTTATGAGAAGCCAGATACATAACAAGAACCAGTTGATATAGACCGTTTGTATTTTCAGAAGGCATTTGAGAAGTCGTATAAATCCTGCACAATGTAAGGGCTTATGGTAATGAAGTAGTAAGGATTAGAACATTGGTAACTAACTGATAGGAGGGTTGAGGTAAGGTGGTCGTCTACAGGTTGGGCAAGCTGTAACCAGTGACGTGTACAGTCACAGGGTGGTTGTGCCATCTAGTTTGTCCAACCTATTCTTCACAGGCCAGGTGTGTTGTATACTTCTCCAGTCTACACACAAGACCAGTCAGAGCTGAACACACTTGACATCTGCATACAATGGTGCCTTAGATATAGATAGATAAGATATGCCATTTATTGTCACTATACATGTACAGTGAAACTGAAAGCTGCTCGTACTCAGTGCATACATACAATTTAGCACAAAAAATAAGAAACAGAAAAAACAAAAAACAGAAGGGAGACGGGGGGGGAATAGGTGCACAAATTCTGCGGCGCTACATACATATATACAGATGGAAGTCCGTGTTGGGCGGTGAAGTCAGTGCATGTGTGAATTTGAATTTATAGTAGATATAATTCTCGGAAAGCAACTATTCCTGAGTCTGTTTGTCCTGGATTTGATGCACCTATATTACTTGTTGCTTCTTGTGTGTGGTGGTGAAAACGGCTGCAGCATGAACGCTCTTTCCTTGACCCCACGTACGCTGCTCTGGTGATCCAACCTTAGCATGGATTACAATTATTATTTCACTGTTATCTGTTTTTATTTGTGTGTGGTTTTCCGGTTTACAGTGTGGTGTTTTCACATGTTGTGCATTGTTCTATCTGGGACACATGACAATAAAACACTCAACTTGTCTAGGTGAGACATCGAGCTGTGATTTGACCAGTCTTGCAGGGAAACTAAAGCATTGCCATTGGGGGAACAACAAATCAAAATAGCAGAACCTTGTTTAAATGGTGAGACTAGATGTCCTTGAATATAATAAACAGGTAATTAGCGCAGGCATAGCAAGCATAAGGATGGCAAATGGAAAGATGTTTTTTATTGTAAAGGTTGATTGAATATAAGAATGGTTTGTGTGGCCACAACTTGAGATGGTGTCGGTGACAATACTCGTGTTTGGCTTGGAGGCCGTTGAGGAAAGCTTTGCTAAGTTGAGTCGAGTTTGACAACGTTTGACAAGTTGGAGTTGAGCAGAGTGAGTAGAGGTCGTATTGAAACACACGATAGTAAAGGGTTGACACTGGGGGAACAACTCACTCACAACCTTCAACCAGGGGCCATGGTTCAGAATAAACCATTACCTGTTTAAGGCAGAGATGAGGAGAAATGTTGTCTGTTCGAAGGTCACAGATTTGTGGAATCTTCTACCACAGCTGGGGAGATGGAATCACTGAATATATTAAAATCCGCAGCACATTTTTGGTTTATACGCAATGGTTTACTTTGTCTAAAAAAAGGTGCCGTTACAATTAAAATGAATCTACATTTACCATTAATGTAATGAGTGAACTCTGAGTCCGATTTAATAAATGTTCTAATTCATACACTTGCATTATCCATTGGGTAAGCAGGGCTAATAAACCAACGTGTTGTGTTGGAGGTGTCAGTATGCCACAATGTGGTGTACAGTCACTAAATAAAACGCTCATTATACACCCGGTCAACAGTTGTGACAACTGCATATGGGGCTGAGGCTAAGATCTGATTAGGCTAAACCTTGTGGCAGAGTAGAGCTGCCTCAAGCAAGCATATGACCTTTTGTTCATAAGTTCTAAAAGCAGAATTAGGCGATTCACCCATCGAGTCTACTCTGCCATTCAATCGTGTCTGATCTATCTCTGCTTCCTAATCTCATTCTCCTGCCTCCTCCCCATAAACCAGGATGCATGTACTAATCTCCACCTTAAAAATACCCATTGACTTGGCCTCCACCTTCTGCGGCAATAAAATCTACTGCTTCACCACCTTCTGACTAAATTTCTCCTCGTCTCCATTCTAAAGGTTTGTCCTTATTTATTCTGCGGCTGTGGCCTCTTGTCACAGACTCTCAGCTAGTGGAAACATCCTCTCCTCATCCACTCTGTCCAGGCCCCCTCATCCTTCCAAACTCCAGCGAGTATAGGCCCAGTGCCTTCAAATCCCAACAGGTAACTCAACAGGATGTTTACAATCCACCCCTAAATTCCTTCTAGCGTGCTCTGACCTTTCAGAGGGCAGATTAACTTCATCGACAAGGATGGGTCACGTGAGTGGGGACTGGCTGGGGTTGCTATCAATAAACCAGAGGTGTTTTTACAACATCCAGTAGTTTCCTGTTACCAATACAAATATTAGTATTACAATCCTTATTTGATTAACTACATTTAAATTCCCAGCTGAGCTGGTGTGGTGACAACTCGTGTTTCCGTGTTATATTCCAAGCCCCTTTTATCGACCCAATGACTTAATCACAGAAACTCCATTACGTTTGAATGGAGATTAGTGACTGAGTGGGAAACGGATAACTGAGGTTACATTTGCTAATTTCAATGCAATTTATTATTTCAAAATGTTTCCTCCCACTTTAAATTAATATTTCACTAATTTTCTGATTTTTAATTTTAATTTAATTCATAATATATAGAAGAGAATTTGGCCCATCAAATCTACTCCACCATTCAATCATGGCTGATCTATCTCTCCCTCAACCCCATTCTCCCCATAATCTCTGACCCGCACTAATCAAGAATCTGTCAATCTCAACCTTAAAAATATCCACTGACTTGGCCTCCATAAGTGCCTCCCACAAATGATGCCATCTAAGATAGACAGAAAATGCTGGAGTAACTCAGCGGGACAGGCAGCATCGCTGAAGAGAAGGAATGGGTGATGCTTTGGGTTGAGACCCTTCTTTAGACTGAGTCGGGGGAGAGGGAGTCTAGAGGTATGGAAGAGTAAGGTGTGAAAACAACAGGTTAAAGCAGACAATGAAGGGAAATGTAGAATGACCCAGTGTAAACCAGTATCTGCAGCTTCTACCTACACTGGCCATGCCATCTTAGATAAGCACTAACATGCCATCTTAGATAAGCACTAACATGCCATCTTAGATAAGCACTAACATGCCATCTTAGATAAGCACTAACATGCCATCTTAGATAAGCACTAACATGCCATCTTAGATAAGCACTAACATGCCATCTTAGATAAGCACTGCCATGCCATCCTATCAGAACTGTTTGAAACTCCCTAGTGAACAAAAGAAAGGTTCCTGAATTGAGTTAAATGAGGTTCTTGGTTGGGGGCTGGCGGTTTTACGGAGGTTGTTGGTTGGGGGCATGGTGTGTGTGTTGGGGGCACGGTGTGTGTGTGTTGGGGGCACGGGTGTGTGTGTGTTGGGGGCACGGTGGTGTGTGTTGGGGGCACGATGTGTGTGTGTTGGGGGCACGGGTGTGTGTGTGTTGGGGGCACACGGTGTGTGTTGGGGGCACGGTGTGTGTGTTGGGGGCACGGTGTGTGTTGGGGGCACGGTGTGTGTTTAACAGGAGCTTGCCCTGGGCAGGAGATGAGTTTCTTGAGTAAATGTAAATCTAGGAAATCCGTTTCTCGTGCCAGGATGGAACAGTTTGCAGATTGTCTCACACCGAGTACTAACTCTGATCCTGATGTTGAAAACCAAAAGGGAAATGCACTTTGTGGTTGCTGGTGTCATTCGTAGTATTGGCAAAGCTAGGCATAGTCACACAATGGAGGCCTGTATGTCTATGAAGGCTTTAAGCTACTAAGTAATCTTCTATTAGTTTCATTCCAAAGTAATTGTTAATATTATGCAAGATTTTGTTTTATTTATGCGTTCAAACATTTGCATTGCCAGCTGTGTTTGTCATAGTTTTAGTTTTTAGAGATACAGCGCAGAGCCGGGCCCCTTGACCCACCGAGTCTGTGCTGACCAGCGATCCACTAACACTATCCTACACACACTACGGACAATTTGCTTGGTAAATGTAAAACTTGTCCCTAGTGGGTGTAGGGTGGTGTAAATGCGCGGGGATCGCTGGTCGGCACTAACCTGGTGGGCCTGTTTCCGCGCTGTATCTCTAAACTAGCCTTAATTACATTTATAACAAAACCAATGAACCTACAAACCTGCAAGTCTTTGGAATGTTCCCAAACTTGACGGCTGTCCCTTTAATTCCCAAATCTGTCACTTGCCTCACTACCCTGGTTCTTTTTAAAAGATTTTCCTTAAAAACCATCAGCTTCCAAATCTCCCTTGAGCGGGGGCTTGTCATTTGCCAGAGACCTCCTTATGTGGATCATGTTTGTTTCTGCTTGTGATTCTGTGAAGAGGTTTGGGAATTAAAGCCACTTTATGGACAGAAGTGGCAATGTTATTGTTGTTACAACCGTATCATAACTTGTGTAGCCACAGAGGTTGATGTGTGAGAAAAACAAGAGTTCGACTATTGGAATGGCAGTTGTGAACAGTGCAGACTATGCATAGCAACAAACACTTAAGTGCTTATCGAAGGTTTTGGCTGAGTTTCCAGACAAGGTCTACTGTGGTCTGAACTATGCTCGCAGCTGTACATACGCTCTTTAATAGATTACTAATCAGTTCTTCCTCCTGCTGCATTACAATCACAGCCTCTCCAAGGACAACCTATTTTCCCAGTGAAGGGCCTGGTCAAAGTGTCTGCAGTAACTCAGACAGTAGCTGCCTCTCCCCCACCCCACGAGTCCTTAAAGCTGGTGGTCAGGAAAGCTACTCTAAAGCCTTCAGAGCAATAGCTACGCTCTGGCATTACTGCAGCAATGAGGTGCTCCCTTTAGCATGAGATGTATTCTACATATTTATATACACTGTAAATAACAGGCAAGGGTCGACTGCATTTTCACACAAATGTGAAGGACCAGTGGTGCAAAGAGGGGCGGGCGGGCGGGCAGGTTCACCATGTGTGCTGCTGATATTTATGTCTTGGCCAACATTGTAGTTTGTGCCTGCGATACGTTGCCAGCTGGTTGCCATGTTCCCATTCAGCCTCATCTCCAGTTTATACAGAACACAATTGACTAAGGCAGTTGAGGATATCCCATGGTCGTATAAACACAACACTATTTTAATGAGCGTGAAGTAGGGGAGATAAATAGCTCTGTATGGCTGGTCCAGGCTGGGTCTCAGCTAGGCTGGAGATTGCTGCCTCTAATTGGCCTCGACTTTCCTGAGTTTAGAGGGAATATGAGCAAAAGTTGCTTGCCCTGATTATATCCATATGAAGAACACAGTTTCAAGAAATCCTACAGAAACATCTTTCAATCTTATTCCCTGAGAATTTCATAAATAACCTCGACGTAAGATTTTTCCTCTTCAAAATCAGTGGTGGATAAAATGTTCCAGCTTCATACACCCATCAGGAAGTAGCCTGTGTCCGCCCCGTGTTGCCCCGCCCCGCGTTGCTCCGCCCAGCGTTACAGTCCGTGCACTTGGTCAATGTCCGGAGACGTATCTGTGTAAGGCAGGTACAAATGAATAATATAGTGGCCATTCGGCCCGTCACAGCCTGCTCTACGATTGAATACGTCTACGTCGGAGCTCGGGGATGTCTCGTAACGCTAACGGCAGGTACTTGGGAAGACTCTCTAACGGCAGGTAAGCACGGGAAGACTCGTGAAGATTTTTCAACATGCTGAAAAATGTCCACAAGAGCCCCGAGTACCGACGAGTGGCCATTACCGTAAATCTCCGAGTTCAAATCGGGGCAAACTCGGGAGAGTTCTTGGAATGAACTCGTACCGTGGGACAGGACTTTAACTCTAAATTCATCCAGTAAATTGGTCTCCACTGCCTTGTGTGACAGAGAATTCCACAAATTCACAATCCTCTGGGTGAAAAGGTTTTATCTCATCTCAGTTGGCTGCCCCTTTATTCTTTCACTCAACGTTGCGATCATAAGCTTTTTTCTAGTTTTCCTGCCAAGATGGGCAATTTCACATTGTTCACTAGTTGTCACTGAGTTCATCTCCCCAGCTTGTAGCATTCTTGTGTCCTTTCTAACCCTCCTTGGTGGCACTAGGAAGACCAAACCCTCGGTGCTTTCATCAAAGTCATTCTTATGAATTGTGAAAAGATAACTTCAGCTGCTGAGTTACTCCGGCACTCTGTGAAACGTCACCTATCCATGTTCCCCACAGATGCTGCCTGACCCACAGAGTTATGGTGCAGCAGCATCTATGGAGCTAAGGAAATAGACAACGTTTCGGGCCGAAACCCTTCTGGAAGGGTTTCGGCCCGAAACGTTGCCTATTTCCATAGCTCCATAGATGCTGCTGCACCCGCTGAGTTACTCCAGCACTCTGTGAAACGTCACCTATCCATGTTCTCCACAGATGCTGCCTGACCCGCTGAGTTACTCCAGCACTCTCCATCGCTCCAGCTATCCACACCATAAAATATGCTTGCACCCGCTTTCCACTCTGTGAAACGTCACCTATCATGTTCTCCAAGATGCGCTGCACCCGCTGCTGTTACTCCAGCACCTGTGAAACGCCCCTATCCATGTTCTCCACAGCTGCTGCCTGACCCGCTGAGTTACTCCAGCACTCTCCATCGCTCCAGCTATCCACACCATAAAATATGCTTGGTTTTCATTTATTCAGAAGACGGCAGCCCAGACCATCGCACAAACCAGCCTCCCTTCCATTAACTCCATTTATTCCTCAGCAAGGCCAGCAGCATATCCAAGGACAAGTCGCACCCTGGTCACTCCCTCTTCCATCAGGTAAAGTGTGAACACGCACACCTCCAGATTCAGGGGCAGTTTCTTCCCAGCTGTTATCGGGCAACTGAACCATCCTGCCACAACTAGAGAGCAGTGCAGAACTGCCACCTCACTGGTGACCCTCGGACTATCCTTGATCAGACTTTACCTTGCACTAAACCTTATTCCCTTATCATGTATCTGTACACTGTGACTGGCTCGATTGTAATCAATGTGTTGTCTTTCCGCTGATTGGTTAGCACACAACAAAAGCTTTACACTACCTCGGTACACGTGCTGCTGAGAACCCTGCCAAATGATGGAGTATTTATCAACATTTTAAAAGGCTTTTCATTTCAATTAGTTGTGATAATAGTGTTATCAGCAGCCCAGAGGCTGAGAGACAAATTGTTACAGGTAAAGTGTTCTAATGCTGTAACAAATCTGTGTAGATTTTTGTTTAAATGTTCCTCTCTAACTAATGAATGAATTGATGAGCTTTCAGTGCAAATGTGACTATTTCCTGATTCTCACACAAATATGCAAAGTTCTCTTGTGCATTTAATAATGTTGTCTGTCCATACTTACAATTTCAGGGAATTGTATCTTAGCACCAAGATCTTTGTGCAGCAATGTTCTAAATAGTTTATACTTTTAATCCTTGTATTTCTCTACAGAAATATTATCTCACACTAAATTGGGCCTGTCATTATCTTCCGATGTGAATGCTTGTTTTGTGATTTCTATAATCTTCAGTATTGCTAAATCCCACATGTTGTCATCAGCAAATTTTCAGATTACGCTTCTCTTTTTAATTTAAAAACCTAATTACTGAGGACAAACATGGACCCTGGGCAGTCCCAGCAAATCTTTACTTCCATCTTTAAGTCTCATTGAACAACGAAGCATGATTAGTTTTTCAACAACAGAAAGTGTGCATTGTGAGACCGGTTGATGCATGACTGCTGAATTCACGCAGGAGTGAGACCATTGACCAGGAGTGGTGGTCATCTCAACTCGCACAGCAGTCATTCATGCAATAATAGTTTAGCTTCGATGCAGAGTGGGAACAGGCCCTTCGGCCCGCCGATTCTGTGCTGCCCAGCGATCCCTACACACCAACACTATCCCACACACTAGGGACAATGTACAGTTATACCAAGCCAAGTCATCTACAAGCCTGTACATCTTTGGAGTGTGGGAGGGAACTCACAAGGTCATGGGGAGAACGTACAAAGTCGACACGACAGGATGGAACCAGGGTCTCTGGTGCTGTGAGGCTGCAACTCTACAGCTAAGGACAAGTCTGATTTTCTTTTATTAACTCTCTGGCAATGAGTGTGGAACTGAGCAGACTTCAGTCCTGCAGATGATGCAGTTTAGGAGAGCTTCACTCAGCTTTGTCTGTGTTGACTGGTGCTGGATTTTACAGCAAGAGAATTATTCAAATACATAGTGATTTCATAACCTGGTGTACAGCAACTGCACATCTCACACTTAGTTTAGTTTAGAGATACAGAACGAAAATTGACTCAACCCACTGAGTCCATGTTGACCAGCGATCACCCCGCACACTTACACCATCCTACACACTAGGGATGATTCACGATTCACGAACCTGCTCATCTTTGGTATGTGAGGAAACCGGAGCACCAGCAGAAAACTGGGAGAACGTGCAAACTCCATAAAGACAGCACCTGTAGTCAGTGTGGTGGGAGTAATAATTTGAAGGCAGACAAGCGTTGGTCCAGGCATTGTTTGGCAGACCTTGTGGGTCAAGGGCCTGTCCCTGGGCTGTCACTGTTCCACCTTCATAGGGGAATAGTTCTAAGCAGTACACTTCTGGGCAGCATGGTGGCGCAGTGGTAGAGTTGCTGCCTCACAGCACCAGTGGTTCGATCCTGACTACGGGTGCTGTCTGTACGGAGTTTGTACGTTCTCCCCGTGACCTGCGTGGGTTTTCTCTGAGATCTTTGGTTTCCTGATCAAGATGTGTAGGTTAGTTGGCTTGGCATAAATGTCAATTGTCCCTAGTGTGTGTAGGATAGTATTAATGTGTAGACTCGGTGGGCAGAAGGGCCTGTTTCTGTGCTGTATCTCTAAAGTAAGCTACATCCCATCTGGCAGGTTAACAGTTAATCCGACGCTGGAGATTGTCTCGGAGTATATCTCTAACTGAAAGCAAGCATGTCAAGTGGGCAACTCTCTGCTGTGACATTCGCCTAAGGGACAGGTCGACTGAATGGAATTCAAGCCTCATTTTGCTCCCCGTTGAAGTATAGGTAATTTAATCTGTAAAGTAGCAGAATATCCCAGGGGTACGTACGTACGGCTCTGAGTCGAGCTGGGCCCCAGCAAACAGAAGCAGAGAAACACCCTAGTGTTTGGTAACCCGGGCAGGTCCTGGCCTGCAAGGTGTGGTGTACAGTGTCAACTAATTTCATCTGGTGCTGACAGGCTGATAGGGAGGCCCGTTTGTCCATCAGGTTCCCAAGGATGAAGGCACTGTAATTCCACAGTGAGTATGTCATATCTGATTCACCTGCATTCACCCCAGCCCCTTACAAACACTCTTGTCCCCTGTGTGGTTCAGCAGCCAGGCAGTTTGTGAATTTAACCAGAGTTACAGGTGTGAAGTGTTAGCAGCTCCAGAGAGAGAGGGGTTTCCCTCGATGTGTTGTGGTCAGCATGCATCAAGAGCTTTTCACTGGACCTCGGTACACGTGACAATCAACTAAACGGCTTCTGTTGGGAACGGAAGTACTGAGCTTCTCCTGGTCATCAATCATTAGCACATTCCAATTATTTATCATCAAGTTGGATCTTCAAACAAAAATGTCCAATGGATTTGAGATAAAGCACTGATCTTCCCCACACTGCTTCCCCTGGTACCCCCAAGACCAGCTGCCAAGGACAATGCCTATCACTTCTCAATCACAACCATTTTAATAACTTTTTTTAATGATGTTGGATTTGGGTTTTCTACTCTTGTTACTCCAGTAGCATCTGCCGGACACCAGCCATGACAAATCTGAGACCCCTGGACATTTGGCACGTTGTCCTTTCCTACATTGAGCATTGAGTAACCATCTACCTTCTTCATGCTCTTGCTGGGCAAGTCTGATCAGCCACTGTTTTATTTATCTTGTCTAGCAGCCAGAGTGATGTCTGGGTGTTGGCTCTTGCCTATACACTGAAGGCCAACTTGTTCATTTTTGTTTCACAGCTTGCAGTGAAATAGGACATCCCCGTTCCAGCGAATCAACCTGGCAATCCAGCTCATTCACTTGCACCAAGTTCAAAACCAAATGTTTTAACATATTTGCTTCCATCCACAAGCCAACATGTCCACTGCCTGTCCATTCCCTCCACAATGCTGCCTGACCTGTTGCTCCAGCACTTTAAAGAGGAAGAAAGTTGGAGGAATGTGGGGAATCTGCTGTGGTGGATGTTTATGTTAACTTTTATGTAGTTGTGTGTCTTGGTGCGTTTTTTTCTGTAGGGTAATTTGCATATCACTGTACCTTAATTGATGTGTGATGATAAAATACCTTTGAATTCCAGCATCTGCAGTTCCTGGTGTCTCTAGTTGGAATATCTTATTTAATAATTACAAGAAGGTGATTATTTGTCTCCCATCTCGACTCTCCCATTATCCCCACTCGCCCTCCCTAATGTTCCTGTGTTTTTACATTGATATCATTCCTTAAGGCACGAAGGAGTCCATTTGGCCCATCGAGCCTGTGCCAGCTTTCAGAATCAAGTCAACACCCTATCTATCTCTATCTATATCGGGGAGAATATGCAAACTCTGCACAGACAGCACTTGAGGTCAGGGTTGAACCCAGATCGCTGGAGTTCATAGGTTTATAAGTTCATAAGTTATAGTAGAATTGGGCCATTTGGCCCATAGAGTCTACTCCACCATTCAATGATGTCTCTCCCCCTCTGATGTGTGAGGTAATAGTTCACTGCAACTAAACATGCAGGTGAAGCAAGTGATTGGGAAGCAACATGCATGTACAGGCACGGGGTTTGATCAATATGCATCTTGCAGGAGCATTTACAGCTGCCCAAACCTCTCAAATGTCAAATATCCTGACCCACACATAGCTTGTCCATTCCCTACGGACATATTGCCTGACCCACTGCATCATTACAGCCAGTCAACGTGAAGAAAGACCAGTTGCCCCAAGTATCCTCCAATCCACCCACCATTACGTTCAGAATAATAATCCCTTGGCATCCCAGAGGTGGCCAGTCCATGGGAGATCCCTGAAAGTTGCTGGGACCCTCACCATTCATCTACTTGATAAGACCATGGAGATTCAGGCAGGCAGATCATACATTCCAGGACGGGCATTTCAAGGGTCTATACCCAATGGGTTATTTAGTCTTCAGAATGCATGAGAATAACATCTGTGTTCACCATTGCCTCCTCTATGGTGGATGGCTGTTAATTCCCTCTCCCCAAATGCTGCCATTGGGATGGATTTGAACGTTCCTGATTGTACCATGATGTAATAATATTTGCTTTCTCTGGCCATTTGAGAGGCTCCTGATTTAAGCATCAAATGCATTAGTGAGGACAAGGTATGTATAAACTGGGCAGAAGGAGCAAGACTTGTATACTTGGCTAGTTGTCCTCTAAACCCAACATAGCCTTGCTAACCAATATAATAAACATCTCTGGACCATTTGTAATCGGATATCACAACCCTGACGTGAGCTCTAACGTCACTACATGCATTAGCCCAGTGGAGGATGGATGCTGGATGCTGGCAGTGACATGCCAAGCACTAACTCATTCCAACACATTTGGTGGTGCCATAGACCACAAGAGAAAAGGCCTGAGTGATGTATGATCATCACATGCTTGGGTCTGAATTACTGCCATAAATCCACACATGATCTGCAGGATGGGATGGACAAAACGTTACAATGGCTGCCCGCCTCACACTTTGCATCTGACAACAGTGTCATTAAATATGAGCTTTCATGAAGAAATGGTTTTAATGCCAACAATTTACATTCAGAATACACCATAAAGTGTTTTCCGCATTGCTAAAGTGGTCAAACTGTCTCAGTAAATGTAATTTAGAATTCACGAAAGCCATGAATCTGTAGAGTGCCAGCAACTAAGCTGACTAATTATAGTTAGCAAGGAAGTAACAGTAGATCTTAATGGATTCTGCCTTATGTCAATGGAATGTGAAATGATTAGGCCGTAAGCAGGTCTGATCCACTCCTGCTGCTTTCCCACTGTGTACATTGCTAGAATGAATTTTAAAAAGGGATGTATAAACCATGATTGGGTGGGAATTAAGGGGGAATTAAACGGTAGATGTCCAGTCCAAGAGTGGACGCTTGGCAGGATCACAGTTTTAATCTTCATAGCATCACCACCACTAGATATTTCACTAATCGTGTATTGTCTTTCTGCTGACGGATTAGCACGCAACAAAAGCTTTTCACTGTACCTCAGTACACGTGTCAATAAACTAAACTGAATTAGGTACAGAAGTGTGGAAGCACACACCTCCAGATTCAGGGACAGTTTCTTCCCAGCTGTTATCAGGCAACTGAATCATCCTACCACGACCAGCAAATGTCCCATAACAGCTTAGTTACTCCAGCGCTTTGTCTATCTTCAGTATAAAACAGCATCTGCAGTTCCTTTGTATACGCATGTCACCTATCCATGTTCTCAACAGATGCTGCCTGACCCGCTGAGTTACTCCAGCACTCTGTGAAACGTCACCTATCTATGTTCTCCACAGATGCTGCCTGACCCGCTGAGTTACTCCAGCACTCTGTGAAAAGTCACCTATCCATGTTCTCCACAGATGCTGCCTGACCCACTCAGTTATGGTGCAGCAGCATCTATGGAGCTAAGGAAATAGGTAATGTTTCGGGCCGAAATCCTTCTGGAAATAGGCAACGTTTCGGGCCGAAACCCTTACGGGGTTCGGCCCGAAACGTTGCCTATTTCCTTAGCTCCATAGATGCTGCTGCACCCGCTGAGTTACTCCAGCACTCTGTGGAACGTCACCTATCCATGTTCTCCACAGATGCTGCCTGACCCGCTGAGTTACTCCAGCTTTTAGAGTCTGTCCCAGATCTGATCGTTGCGACACCATCAGTCATAGACTTCCAATCAGAACAGCATCTTTCCACCGACACCCTGCCTTCTACTGCAAAGCCCATGTCAGACCCAGTTCACCCTTGGACCTCTAACTCCTTCACCTCCTGTGCCAGCCCTTCCACTAGCTCTGTGGATGACACAAGTTGGTGCTGCTATGGCTGGCTGGTTGTGGGGACTTGAGTTACATTGACTGACCATGACGGACTGCCAGGCATAAATATATTCCAGCTTCAGGCAGCAGATTGGGAGAGGCACGGAATTTGCGTTTGCACACGCGAGGAATTGCAACATGAGAATTGAAGTGAGATGCAAACGCAAGGAATTGCAACATGAGAATTGAAGTGAGATCAAGTTTCAGGCAACAAACCGGGTGTTAAGAATAACAGATGATTTAACGGCACCATTCACTGTTCTCCAGGGCAGCTATTTATACCATCATGAAATAAAAGTTGCGTCACCCTTCTGAAACGTTGCCTTTCCTCGATTACACGGCATCTAAACTGAGCTGGGCTTCATCAAGTGGCTCCAGACATCTCGGTCATTGACCACAAGCGAGAGATGGCCAATCATGACAAGGCTGTCACCTGGAGCAGGGCCCGCTGAGGTGACCCGCTACATGGGATGTGAGGAAAAAGGCAGCCCCAAGGCACAGCAGTAGACCTGCCTCGCTCCACCTGGGTCCTGTCTGTGTGGAGTTTGCATGTTCTCCCTGTAACCACGTGGGTTTTCTCCAGGCACTCCGGTTTCCTCCCCCATCCCAAAGGCGTGCAGGTTTGTAGGTTAATCGGTCTCTGTTCATTGCCCCCTAGTGTGTAGGGAATGGGATAACATCGAACTAGTGTGAACGGGTGATCGCTGGTCGGCACGGACTCGATGGGCCGAAGGGCCTGTTTCTGTGCTGCATCTTTTGATCATTAATCAATGCAGACGGGATCCACAACGAGAGGGTCAGATGCTGATGGAATAAAGGCTGTGGGTGAGGGGTCAAAGTGGAGAGGTGACCTGACCAGCAATGCTGAGCCCTGGGTGGACGACTGAGAGACCTATGTCCAGTACCAGAGGTTTAAGGGGGGGGGGGGGGGGTTGAATGGGAACCTGAGGTGTAAAGAATGGTGGGTGTATGGAACGAGCTGCTAGAGGAGGTGGTTGAGACAACATTTAGACAGGTATGTGGATAGAACAGGATATGGGCCATGTTGGTTGGTTGGTGTGGGCAGGTGGGACTAATGTAGATGGGGCATGTTGGTTGGTGTGGGCAGGTGGCACTAATGTAGATGGGGCATGTTGGTTGGTGTGGGGCACTAGTGTAGATGGGGCATGTTGGTTGGTGTGGGCAGGTGGCACTAATGTAGATGGGGCATGTTGGTTGGTGTGGGCAGGTGGGACTAATGTAGATGGGGCATGTTGGTTGGTTGGTGTGGGCAGGTTGTTTCTACACTGTATCTCACTCTATGACTCTATCCTGCCAGCTGATGCGTTTCAATGCAGTTGACAAAATGAGTGATTGGTGTGAACCCCCCCCTTGCTAATGTCCCCCTGTAGAGAGCAGTGGGAAGGCCCTGCCTCTGGAACAAGTGAATGTACACTGCCTGAACACAGCTGGCTCAATATAGATCGAGAGGTGAAGAGGATTGTTAGACACGGAGTAGTCGAGATAATGGAGCCTCACGAGTCAAGTCACAGACAAAGTGAGTTGAGAGTATTAGGCAGTGAGAGAGATAGAGATGATGGGAGAATGAGAGAGGAGGGATGGAAGCCGGCCAGCTGGCACAGTGGAGTTGCTGCCTCACAGCGCCAGACACTAGAGGTGCTGCCCGTACAGAGTTTGTACGTTCTCTCCGTGACGGCGTGGGTTTTCCCCGGGTGCTCCGGTTTCCTCCCACACTCCAAATACGTACAAGTTTGTAGGTTAATTTGGCTTCGGTAGAAATGGTAAATTGTCCCTAGTGTGTGGAGGATGTGTTAGTGTTAGTATACGGGTGATCGCTGGTCGGCACGGACTCGATGGGCCGAAGGGCCTGTTTTCCTGCTGTATCTCAAATCTAAGCTCCCATTTAAACCTTGATATTGCCGTTAGCCATTGAACAGAATGATTTTAGGATTTAATTCTCTGGTCTTCAGTTTTAGCTGCGATGCTAATTCACTTACAATGAAAAGATTACACTTGCATTAAAAATAGCCAAGGGATGCCATTCCAAGCCGTGAGACCCACTAACATAGTCCATTGTCATTCCAGGATCAAAAGCAATATCTAATTCGATCCAATCGGACTGAAATATCTTCAGCTTCAGTCTACAAAATGTGATGTGAGGATCAGACACGCATCTATTCACCAAGTTAACTAATGGGATGGAAATAGGGATTTGTTCAGAAGCATTAAGATCTGAATTAAAATAGCAGAAAAAATAACAGATTCCAAGGTCTTGTCCATGTCTGAGCCTGAATTATATCACAATTTTCCACTCATCAAAGGCGGCTCCAAAATATAATGCCGGGATAGTCCTTCATTAGGCAGGCAGAACTATTGAAAGGCAGCTCACCATTGCCCTTTCAAAGGTAATTGGGATTGTTTCTAATTAGGATGAGGAAATATATTCACTTTGAAAGCATAGTCCACATCCCACATGTGAATGACAAAAATGGGAAAACATTCCAAGCATCTCAATTTCATTCCAATGTCCTTCATCAACATGTCATTTCCTTTGATGACGTTCATGTCTTACAGCTAAGGCCATTCGGCCCATTGAGTCCATGCTGTTTCACGAAACATTCCCCTCGCTCTCAGCCCCGCACATATTTCTATGCAACAGATTCTTTCTCAGAATAGTCACAAAATAGAATGGTTCATTGTTAGCGGAGGGGAATGTGACAACGAGGCTACAAGCACTCAAATTAATCAGGAAGACAGTGAAAGTAGTCGCAGAACTTGTGGGGGGACAGGGAGAGAGAGAGGGAGCAAGGGTTACTTGAATTTAGAGAAGTCAATGTTCTGCAACATCGCCTTGTGTGACCAATCAGCAGAGCAACCAATAGACAACAGGTGCACGAGTAGAGGCCATTCGGCCCTTCGAGCCAGCACCGCCATTCTATGTGATCATGGCTGATCATCCCCAATCAGTACCCCGTTCCTCCCTTTTCCCCATATCCCTTGACTCCGCTATTTTTAAGAGCCCTATCTAGCTCTCTCTTGAAAGCATCCAGAGAACCTGCCTCCACCGCCCTCTGAGGCAGAGAATTCCACACTCACCACTCTCCTTGAGAAAAAGTGTTTCCTCGTCTCCATTCTAAATGGCTTACTCCTTATTCTTAAACTGTGGCCCCTGGTTCTAGACTCCCCCAACATCGGGAACATGTTTCCTGCCTCTAGCGTGTCCAAGCCCTTAATCTTATATGTTTCAATGAGATACCCTCTCATCCTTCTAAACTCCAGAGTGTACAAGCCCAGTTGCTCCATTCTCTCAGCTTAAAGCAAATCTTAAAGCTATTAAAAAGGCTGTCCAATCCAATGTGTACACACCACACACAAGCGCACACACGCCACGTACACACGCCACGTACACACTGCACACACGTACACACTCTTCTGATACCAAAGAGTAACGAATTATATGTTATCTCTTTCACAACTGTGACTTCAACACCCAAGAAGGACATACATCTTGAGCAGAGGTAGCTGATAGTCAGAAGCTCTGATGTATTTACAGGAGACGGTGATATGAGACGTGTTTCATCGCGGACATTCCCTCGTTCTGTAAATGTCACCGTGCTGCAGGTGAGGCCTGACCTTGTTGTTCCTGTAGGAGCAGTCACCAACAGCACACCATTCCCTGTATCTCCCAACTCCTGCTTTAATGATAGTTTAGGAAAGAGATGCTAGTTGACAACGTCCTGAGTTGGGCTGGGGTGGGAGTGCTGTATCCAATGTACTTCTGTCCAGGTGTTTATCCCAAGTTGCCAGTGGGTAAACCACCCTGTAGATGTGATATATCACAAAGACTACACATGTCGGGGTGAAACAATTCCTACTTCAGGCTGTACAGATTAGACGTTAACCATTCTCTCAGCTGTGGGGATACACAATAACAATGTGAACAATATTGCTCCTCTGGGAAATATTAGTTCAGACTTGGTTATTGCAATCTCCCATTGTTCCTGTAAGATTATCCATACGAGTTATTAACAAATAATTATAGTTCGCTTCAAGATGATGAGGGCGCATCATTTTTTTTTAAATCATAAAGACGCAGGTACGCACACGCACATAAACACATGCGCACACACAGACACACTGCAGACACAAACTCACACTCACACATACGCACACACATGCAGGAACACAGACACAAACTCACACTCACACATACGCACACACATGCGCACACATAAACACATGCGCGCGCACACACAGGAACACTGCAGACACAAACTCGCACACACACACACACACACTTCGCACAGACACAAGCACACACGTGTGCACGCACACATGCACGTACACACACACATGGACACAAACTCAGATCTAGAAACTTCCCAGAAAAAATACATGAGGACATCACAAAAGCCGGACATCAGTGGAAGGAATGAGCGGGACTGTGAAACGGTCTTTACCAAAATGACACACAGTGGTAGACACAAAATGCTGGAGTAACTCAGCGGGTCAGGCAGCATCTGTGGAGAACATGGATAGGTGACGTTTCACAGAGTGCTGGAGTAACTCAGCGGGACAGGCAGCATCTGTGGGGAGAAGGAATGGGCGAAGTTTCGGGTCGAGACCCTTCTTCAGACTGATGTCGGGGGAGTGGGCGGGGCACAGATAGAATGTAGTCGGAGACAGTAAGACCGGTGGGAGAACTGGGTTGGGGATGAGATGATATACGGTGGCGTTGAAGGCTCTGCGTGTAAATACGCAGAGACCATTCATCTACATTCTCACGCTGTTCACTGTGAGAATCACATCGGGCCTCCCTCTCCTACATTTGCTCGCTGCTATAAACCTTCAGTGTCGGAACAATAGGCGCGAGGAGGTGGTCTTGAGGCCATGACCTGAGTAACCACAGTAAGGACAAGCTCCTGCTGTAGCTGTGGCCCACACATCCTCCCTCCCCCCCCAGAGCCTAGCTGCTTCTCACACCCCTCACTGTAGTCACGGCAACAGGGCAGTGTGGCCACAGACACACCAAGTCGTAAACTTCATTTCCTGCTTTCACACCAGACAACCTTTAGTCAAAACCCAGCAGCATTTCAAACACACGTCAGATTCTTGTCCGATACTAATGTCACTAAATGCTGCAAACCGTTTATTACAGTCGTTCTCTGTTTAACAAGTGGCCGATCACATGTGTGATTTATGACAGGCTGTTATCTTCAGCTAATGTCCTCCTAAACTTGGGAAAGGCCAGTGAATGGACATCTGTTACAATCCTGACTTTCCCAACCAGCAGTCCATCAATCTCCCTGCCATCTGCATTGTGTCCCATTAAGTGGCAGCTTACGTTTAACATTGGATAGGTGACGTTTCACAGTGTGCTGGAGTAACTCAGCGGGTCAGGCAGTATCTGTGGAGAACATGGATAAGTGAATTTTCACAGAGTGCTGGAGTAACTCAGCGGGTCAGGCAGCATCTATGGAGCTAAGGAAATAGGCAATGTTTCGGGCCGAAACGTTGCCTATTTCCATAAGGATTTCGGCCCCGAAACGTTGCCTATTTCCTTCGCTCCATAGATGCTGCTGCACCATAACTCAGCGGGTCAGGCAGCATCTGTGGAGAACATGGATAGGTGACGTTTCACAGAGTGCTGGTGTAACTCAGCGGGTCAGGCAGCATCTGTGGAGAACATGGATAGGTGACGTTTCACAGAGTGCTGGAGTAACTCAGCGGGTCCGGCAGCATCTGTGGAGAACATGGATAGGTGACGTTTCACAGAGTGCTGGAGTAACTCAGCGGGTCAGGCAGCATCTGTGGAGAACATGGATAGGTGACGTTTCACAGAGTGCTGGAGTAACTCAGCGGATCCGGCAGCATCTGTGGAGAACATGGATAGGTGACGTTTCACAGAGTGCTGGAGTAACTCAGCGGATCCGGCAGCATCTGTGGAGGACATCGATAGGTTCCCACGTTATGCCTGGTGCTGCTACTGTTGTCTATCGCCCGCAATGAATGACTCGTGGCTTTGCCAGAACTCTGCTGAGTTATGATCCAGAATGCCAGCGGGATCTGTGAAGGCTGCTTTGATTTGCGTGTAGGAACAGCAGATGCTGATTTTACAACATAGATAGACACAAAATACTGGAGTAACTCAGTGGGCCAGGCAGCATCTGTGGAGAACATCGATAGGTTCCCACGTTATGCCTGGTGCTGTGGGAACAGTAGATGCTGGTTTTACAACATAGATAGACACAAAATACTGGAGTAACTCAGTGGGCCAGGCAGCAGCATCTCTGGAGAGAAGGAATGGGTGACGTTTCGGGTCGAGACCCTTCTTCAAATAGTAAGGATGAGGGAGTGGGGGCCTGGAAAAAGGAAGACATTGAGGATACGAAGGGAGTGTGAGATGTCTTGGACATAGGTCGCAAAGGATTAGGAAGGCTGCTTCAGCAAGTCCTCTTGGGAAAGACTTGATGGGCTGAATATCCTAATTTGTAATCATACTTTATTAGCCAAGTATGTTTTGCAACACATGAGGAATTTGATTTGCCTTAGTCACACCGTTATATACTGCTCAATTGTGGTCTAAGTATAAGAAAAAGAGTATGCAGAGGCTTAAGGTAGCATACAATGATGCAATGAGGTTGCTACTTAGTGTCCCTAGGTGGCATAGTGCCAGTCAATTGTTTGTGTCCACTGGAGTGCCAACCTGTGAGGCACTCTTAAGACAGCTGATGTTTAGTTTTATGTGTCGCCTGGACAAGTCAGAGAACCACATAATTGAAGCCTTAATCAGCCCTCTGAAAAGCTGCTATAGATTCACTTCTAGGCTAAGATGGCATTGGTGCAATAGCTTATATATATTTTAGGCTAATATGCAATTTCTTAATGTATCTTTGTAATTCTTTGTACTGTTTGATGTGTATATGGACCTGTGTCTGAAATAAAGCTTTATTAATAATAATAATAATAATAATAATAATACCAATAAAAAGCAACAAAATACATTGTAATATAAACATCCACCACAGTGACTCCTCCACATTCCTCACTGTGGTGGAAGGTGGAAACGAAAGTCCAATTTCTTCCCTTCGTTCTGCTCCTATCCCATGACCTTGTGACCTGACTGATGTGGAAAGTTTAGCCTCACCCACAGATGGGGCAGGACATGGCTGATGACCAAGTGTGTTGTGAGATAATGTTATTTTTCTGCCACTTACAAAGGACTTCTATGTAATGCCGACACATGTGCTCGGGGGTATTTCAGTTATGAGAGATATGAGTCTGAATAGCATCAAGGCAAGCAGAAGAATTTACATTCAAGTAATTTACTAAATCTGGAACAGTAAACGAGTATCAGTCGGTATGGTAACCAGGAAACAACTGGGTCATCATAAAAATACATCCCCTTGCCCACATGGTGTATATATATGTGTCAGCCACAAACCATCGCAATGTGGATGACTCTTCACAGTCTGCTGAAATAAAGTTTTAGTTTAGAGACACAGCCCACTGAGTCCGTGCCAATCAGTGACCACCCCGTACACTAGCCCTATCCTACACACAAGGGCAATGTACAGAAGCCAATTAACCTACAAACCTGCACGTTCTTGGAGTGTGGGAGGAAACCCGTATGGTTACAGGGAGAACATGCAAACTCCACACAGACAGCACGCGTAGTCATTGACAAACCCACGTCTCTGGCGCTGAGACAAGTTGGGATGGGCACAAATTGCTGGTGTAACTATTATGTTCTTTCCCCATGAACACATAAACAAGAATCCCTTCACATTGACTGTCGAAAGCCAGAGAAGTGTTGATTGTGAAATATTTAAATAGCAAGTTTGGCTTTTGCTCCATTCTATGAAGAGGAAATAAACGACTCGCATTTAAAAGCTTCACCAGAACCTCCCAAAATGCCCGACAGAACGACAGGCTTTTCAAAGATGGTCTCAGTAATATGATAGTCACTGAACGGTGGTTCTGAGCCAAGCTCCATTTCCCTGTCCTGCTCAGGTGATTGAGGAAGTTCCGGGATTTTTTCAGAAAGGAACAGCTTCTGAATCAACGTGAAATATACGGGGGTGAAATTGAGATTCTGAGGGCCACTCGCTTCAGATCCCAGTAGAACTGGCCTTTTGGTTTCATACTGCTGCCAATCCAGAGTTAGCCCTTAGCCTGTGTCTGTACACTGTGAATGACTCGATTGTAATCATGTATTGTCTCTCTGCAGTCTGGTTAGCATGCAACAAAAGCTTTTCACTGTACCTCGGTACACGTGACAATAAACTAAAAGTGAAACCAACATTACCTGGAAAGATTTTGCAAACAAATAAAATTAAATAAACTCAGAGTTTTTCTTCCCCTGCCCCCGAGAAGATGCGAGCACCGCCTGTAGTTGTTGGGTGTAGAACATTGGTAACTTACAACTCAGTCTAATTATTGCTGGGCATTTGTACACACAGCTGGAGTGTGAGTGGGTCCAATGTCATTCTACTGTCTGTAACCAGGTAACCAACATTGCTGGGGAAACAGGCAGGGACCGGCCCTTTATTCCAGGCAGGTTTATTGGGTTGAATAAGTGCGTGTCTCTCACTGTCCTGCTTTGACACAGTCAGATCATTCCTTATCGGTTTATCCGCCTGTAGTGGTGTCCGAACCAATGCCCAGCTCCCCCCTCTATGTGCAAAGACCCCTCCATTTCCTTTCCCAAAACAAGCCCTCTTTCAATAAACCTGGCCCTGGTGTTTAAGATGCATAAAGTGTCACATTGGCTTTGCCCTGGTCAACAATAGTACTATTTGTGGAATGCACCTCAAAATATTTTCAGGACAATAGCTTGTTCATTACTTATGTTTCCTCACAGAAATCTCTCACTTAGAGAAGTCGGCATTCTTTAAAGCAGCAAGGGTAAGATGGCAAACGCTCGGATGGGACTCCCGCAAACTAGTGAATTAGTTTATCTTCCTGTCCCCTCCCCTAGTGCAGTGATAGAATGGAGAACACAAGGAACTGCTGATGCTGGAAACTTCTATCTGAAGAAGAGTCCCGACCTGAAACGTTGCTTGTACCTTCTGTCCACAGATGCTGCCTGACCCGCTGAGTTACTCCAGCACTGTGTGAAACGTCACCTATCCATGTTCTCCACAGATGCTGCCTGATCCGCTGAGTTATGGTGCAGCAGCATCTATGGAGCTAAGGAAATAGGCAACGTTTCGGGCCGAACCTTCTGGAAATAGGCAACGTTTCGGGCCGAAACCCGGAAGGGTTTCGGCCCGAAACGTTGCCTATTTCCTTAGCTCCATAGATGCTGCTGCATCCGCTGAGTTACTCCAGCACTCTGTGAAACGTCATCTATCCATGTTCTCCACAGATGCTGCCTGACCCGCTGAGTTACTCCAGCACTTGGTATTTTGCTCTGGGATAGAGTGGGATTAGTGAATGATACTGACCAGGGATGAACAATCCACAAAGAACCTGAAGAATATCAATAATTATAGGCCCCCCGGTCCCAGAAACAGCAGAGAGAAGAATCTAAAGAATCAGGAGGCTTAGAAAATGTGAAAGATAGAGGTGTGGTCTTGGCCTAGAATTACGAGAATACTTTGCCTCATAGTATTGTGATTCATTTCACTCTAACAATATACCCTTCTGTTCCTTTGTCCCTTGAGATCTTATCATGCTTGGTCCAAGGTGCATCGTAAATGCTACATACGTCAACAATCCCATGTTGTGATGGGCTTCTTGTTCTAACCACTACATTGTTATATATTATTTATATTTTACAAAATGCAACCAAGGTGCAGGTGTGGACCCCAGGTGAGTGGTGTGGCCTCAGGAGGGCAGTAACCCTCTGCTGCAAGGTTATTATAACCTTCATAATGAGCTTTGTGGAGACCTATTCCTTCACTTTTGTGAAACCACCATCCTTGTTGATGAGATCTAATGGGAGAAAGTCCCAGAGCAGGAACACAGCAGAATCTGGGCCTAGTCTCGCAGGATCACACAACAAAACCCATTCCAATGCCCAACCCATTTCCCAGAAGGAAACACAACACTAACAACAGGGAAAGAAAAGCAATATTGTCGATTCAGCTGGAGTTCTGTGAGCAGGGGATGTATGCAATGGATCTACTAGCTAGAGCCCCAATCACTCTCATCCAAGACTCCAGTCGAGGTGAAAGTTCTCCAGCTGTTAAACACATTGTTCTTCAGCTTATGCGGGACTGCACATTGTAAGCCTCATTGTATTCTGCTCAAGAACATGCAATATAGAGCAGTACTGTTGTCTGTATGCTCCTGCCTTCTCCCCATAACCCTTGACACCCGTTCTAATAAAAAATTAATCTATCCCTATCTCTAAAAATATTCACTGACTTGGCCTCCACAGCCCTCTGTGGCAATGAGTTCCACAGATTCACCACCCTCTGACTAAAGAAGATCCTCCTCACCTCCTTTCTAAAAGAGCGCTCTTTAATTCTTGGGCTGTGACCTCTGGTCCTAGACTGTTCCACCATGCTGTATACACATCACGGTAAGCTGGGATATCACTGTAACCATTCAGGGCTCATGGTGATCATGAATATATTGGTCTCTCCCCCATCTTCCTTCTCCCTCACCTTCTCTGATGTAGATGGAAACTGCAGCTTGTTCAACATGTAACCTTTGTGTTTGAGTTAGGTGGAGAATATTTGATTGGTGGGTTTTCCATTCTTTATCTGGGTTTGGTGATGGGTTTCTACACTATTCACACGCAGAGCTGCCAAACAGAAAATAAAGGAAACTCCGCTCCCAATCATTTCCAATCCTGAACCTGAACAAGAAACAGTTCAGGGGAAAGCCATAACTTCCATACGCTCCATAGATGCTGCCTCACCCTCTGAGTTTCTCCAGCAATGTTGCCTACCTTCCATCACTTGCATCTGCTCATTGACCTACTGCTTGTTCATATGCAAATTGCTCATCAGATTTGCATGTAGC